>NC_068439.1:16529091-16599091 GCF_023373465.1 Oncorhynchus keta
CGATGGCTTCATTATGGATCAATGTGGAGCCGTGTCTGTCGACAGCCACACTGTCATCGTCAAGATTAATCAAGATGTTTCCTGCATGCCCAATGGCCAGGCTCAGAGCCATCACTATGGTAACCAGTAAGGCGCTCTGGGCTCCGTGTGTGTATGTGTGTGTTAACTTTGGAAGAAGTAAACATCTTTTTGAATCGTCTGTCATCTGCTTTTCTTCTGTGGTTTTCATTATGGATAAACACACTCCTCTTCTTTGGTCTCTGTTAAATAACAAACTAGTCTTCCTAATGTCTTCCAATCAAGCCTGATAATTTGAGAAAATTATCTTCTTCTTGGTTTAGAAATGAGTAGCCAGCGTGCCCTGATTTTTCCCAATATTGGCCAACCTCTTAAGCGATGAGATCCATGAGAACCCTTTGCGCCCCGAAAAACAGCTGTGTGTGTGCGAACGAGCAAGAGAGAGAGTGCTGTGTATATGATTCTGACAAAGTGTGAATAGTAAGAGTGAGAGAACAAACACAGATGGAGAGAGTGTCCTTAACAACAGACTTGTACATTTCCTCAGTGAAAACAAAGTACTGAGCAAATATCAAATGGGCTTTTTGCCAAATTGTCGTACGACAGAACACATATTCACCCTGCACACTCTAATTGACAAACAAACAAACCTAAACAAAGGCAAAGTCTTCTCATGCTTTTTTGATTTCAAAAAGCCTTTGACTCAATTTGGCATGAGGGTCTGCTATACAAATTAATGGAAAGTGGCGTAGAGGGTAAAACATACGACATTATAAAATCCATGTACACAAACAACAAGTGTGAGTTTAAAATAGGCAAAAAACCCAGACAGGGCTGTGGGGTGATACAGGGATGCAGCTTAAGCATCACCCTCAGCAACATATATACTGTATCAATGAATTGGTGAGGGCACTAGAGAAGTCTGCAGCACCCGGCCTCAGCCTATTAGAATCTGAAGTCAAATGTCTGCTGTTTGCTGATGATCTGGTGCTTCTGTCACCAACCAAGGAGGGCCTACAGAAGCACCTAGATCTTCTGCACAGATTCTGCCTGACCTGGGGCCCTGACAGTAAACCTCAGTAGGCCCAAAATAATGGTGTTCCAAAAAAGGTCCAGTCGCCAGGACCTCAAATACAAATTCCATCTAGACCATTGCCCTAGAGCACACAAAAAACTATACATACCTTGGCCTAAATATCAGCGCCACAGCTAACTTCCACAAAGCTGTGAACAATCTGAGAGACAAGGCAAGAAGGGCATTCTATTCCATCAAAAGGAACATGAAATTCGACATACCATTTAGGATCTGGCTAGAAATACATGAATCAGTTATAGAACCCAATGCCCTTTATGGTTGTGAGGTCTGGGGTCCGTTCAGCAACCAAGAATTCACTAAATGGGACAAACACCAAATTGAGACTCTGCATGCAGAATTCTGTAAAAATATCCTCCGTGTACAACGTAGAACACCAAATAATGCATAAAGCAGAATTAGGCCGATACCCACTAATGATCCAAATCCAGAAAAGAGCCGTTAAATTCTACAACCACCTAAAAGGAAGTGACTCCCAAATCTTTCATAACAAGGCCATCACCTACAGAGAAATGAACCTGGAGAAGACATCCCTAAGCAAGCTGGTCCTGGGTCAAATGACCACCCCAAACGCTCCCTAAAACACTTCAGCAAGCAGTACTTTCTAATCAACCTGGTCCGGGTATCCTGGGAGGATATTGACCTCATTTGTCAGTAGAGGATACCTGGTTATTCTTAAAAAGTCCTTTCCTCACCATCTTAAATAAGCATTCCCCATTCAAAAAATGTAGAACCGGGAACAGACTTAGCCCTTGGTTCACTCCAGACCTGACCTCCCTTGACCGGCACAAAAACATCCTGTGGCGTTCTGCATTAGCATCAAATAGCTCCCGAGATATGCAACTTTTCAGAGAAGTTAGGTACCAATATACATAGGCAGTTAGGAAAGGAAAGGCTAGCATTTTCAAACAGAAATTTGCATCCTGTAGCACAAACTCCAAAAAATTCTGGGACACTGTAAAGTCCATGGAGAATAAGAGTACCTCCTCCCAGCTGCCCACTGCACTGAGGCTAGGAAACACTGTCACAACTGATAAATCCACAATAATGGAGAATTTCAATAATATTTTTTTCTCCGTCTGGCCATGCTTTCCACCTGGCTACCCCTACCCCGGTCAACAGCTCTGCACCCCCCACAGCAACTTGCCCAAGCCCCCCCTGCTTCTCCTTCACCCAAATCCAGATAGCTGATGTTCTGAAAGAGCTGCAATATGTGGACCCCTACAAATCAGCTGGGCTATACAATCTGGACCTTCTCTGTCTAATATTATCCGCCGCAATTGTTGCAACCCCTATTACTAGCCTGTTCAACCTCTCTTTCGTATCGTCTGAGATCCCCAAAGATTGGAAAGCTGCTGCGGTCATCCCCCTCTTCAAAGGGGGAGACACCCTAGACCCAAACTGTTACACACCCATATTTATCCTACCCTGCCTTTCTAAGGTCTTCGAAAGCCAAGTTAACAAACAGATCACCGACCATTTCGAATCCCACCGTACCTTTTCTGCTATGCAATCTGGTTTCCGAGCCGGTCATGGGTGCACCTCAGCCACGCTCAAGGTCTTAAACAACATCATAACCACCATCGATAAAAGACAATACTGTGCAGCTGTTTTCATCAACCTGGCCAAGGCTTTCAACTCCATCAATCATTGCATTCTTATTGGCAGACTCAACAGCATTGGTTTCTCAAATGACTGCCTCGCCTGGTTCACCAACTACTTTCTCAGACAGAGTTCAGTGTGTCAAATCTGAGGGCCTGTAGTCCGGACCTCTGGCAGTCTCTATGGGGGTGCCACAGGGTTCAATTCTCGGGCCGACTCTTTTCTCTGAATACATCAATGATGTCGCTCTTGCTGCTGGTGATTCTCTGATCCACTTCTACGCAGACGACACCATTTTGTATACTTCTGGCCCTTCTTTGGACGCTGTGTTAACTAACCTCCAGACGAGCTTCATTGCCTTATAACACTCCTTCCGAGGCCTCCAACTGCTCTTAAATGCAAGTCAAATTAAATGCATGCTCTTCAACCGATCACTGCCCGCACCTGCCCGCCCGTCAAGCATCACTACTCTGGACCGTTCTGACTTAGAATATGTGGACAACTACAAATACCTAGGTGTCTGGTTAGACTGTAAACTCTCCTTTCAGACTCACATTAAGCATCTCAAATCCAAAAATACATCTAGAATTGGCTTCCTATTTTGAAACAAAGCCTCCTTCAATCATGCTGCCAAACATACCCTCATAAATCGGACTATCCTACCTATCCTTGACTTCGGCGATGTCATTTACAAAATAGCCTCCATATATTGGAAAGAATTAACCAAAAAATGTAGCAAACTAGAATTCTACTTGTCAGTAAACAGAAAGTACACAGTGGCAGAATACCTGACCCCTGTTACTGACCGAAACTTAAGGAAAGCTTTGACTATGTACAGACTCAGTGACAGACTAAGTGAGCATTACATTGCTATTGAGAAAGGCCGCCGTAGGCAGATCTGGCTCTCAAGAAAAGACAGGCTATGAGCACACTGCCCACAAAATGAGGTGGAAACTGAGCTGCACTTCCTAACTTCCTGCCCAATGTACGACCATATTAGAGACACATATTTCCCTCAGATTACACAGATCCACAAAGAATTTGGAAACAAACCGATTCTGACAAACACCCAAATTTGATAAACTACCATATCTACTGGGTGATTCACCACAGTCTGCCATCACAAGAAAAGGTGAGTGAAGAACAAACACCATTGTAAATACAACCTGTATTTACGCTTATATATTGTCCCTTTTGTACTTTAATAACCACTTGTACATCATTTCAACACGGTATATACACATAATATGATATTTGTAATGTCTTTATTCTTTTTGGAACTTCTGTTATTTCACTTTTTATATTATTTTCATTGTGCCAATAAAGCCCCTTGAAATGTAATTGAGAGAGAGAGAGAGAGAGAGAGAGAGAGTAGAGTAGAGAGAGAGATAGAGAGGTATGTAGAGAGAGAGAGAGAGATGTGAGATGTAGAGAGAGAGAGAGGTATGAGAGGTAGAGAGAGAAAGTATATATGTGTATATGTATATATGTATATGTGTATGAGAGAGAGAGAGAGAGAGAGAGAGAGAGGTAGAGAGAGAGAGAGAGAGAGAGAGAGAGAGAGAGAGAGGTAGACAGAGAGAGAGAGAGAGAGAGAGAAACTGTTGTATGTAATGTTTAGAGAGTTAATTTTAGTTGAGAGAGAGAGAGAGAGATAGAGAGGGGTAGTAGAGAGAGAGAGAGAGAGAGAGAGAGAGAGAGAGAGAGAGAGAGAGTTGTCTACCTCACTTTGCTTTGGAGAGAGAGTTAAGACATGAGAGAGATGCCAATAAAGCCCTTGAATTGAATTGAAGGTTGAATTGATTGAGAGAGAGAGAGAGAGAGAGAGAGAGAGAGAGAGAGAGAGAGAGAGAGAGAAATCCTCCTTGTTTGGTGTATTTATTTGATGAATTTGCAGTGCAGCAGAGTGGTGTAACCTCGTTCTGTCACACTCCTACTTTACCAGCAACGGTTAATTTTAGCAAGGTGGGCCGTGGCCCCATAATGTCACAGTAATACTGGGCCTCAGCTTTTTGGATAGAAGGGATAGGACGGGAGGGAGGAGGGAACGAGGGAAGAGAGGGAGGAGGAGAAAAGTCCCTCGTTCATCTTCCAAAAGAGTGTTAAAAGAACACCTGGATTCGTGGTAGGTGGTTGTGCCGGAGAGATACACATGTAGAGCCAACAAGATCTGCCAGAGAAGAAGCTCTCTGAAAAACACATACACACACAGCACAGGGTTAGAGCTAAGCAGCTAAGGGGCTAAGTGCCTTTCTTAAAGGCACAATGGCAGTAGCTGGCAGACATCAATGCCAGCAACTCCTGGCTCACTCTCGCTGCCACATACTCCCTGTCAGACCTGGGATTCGAACCAGCAACCCTCCCTGATCTCTTAAGGCTGCCGCTGTCTGTAACCACCAACACGTATGTGTATGTGCCTTCTCTCAAGGTAACCATGGAAACCAACACACACATGGAAAGGGACGAGAGAGAGAAGAGAGACTTTGCATATTCAACATCCTGTCAACTAGTTGTCACCGGCCAACTCAGCGGAGCAGAGATACGAAACTAGTCAAATTACTGCCAGCTTCGCGATTCTGTCTCACACTGACAACTCTGTCAGAGATGGGATTTAATATCTTAATAACTAAGAGAGTTTGTCCTCTTTTTTTCCTCTCCATCACATTCCAATCGCATCTGCTCACGTCTACAAATAAAAGGCGTCTTCTCTTTCTCTCTCTCTCTCTCTTTTTCTTTCTCACTCTCTCTCTCTTATTTCTCTCTCTTGCTCTCTCAAAGAAATGTCTCTCTATCTAATACAGGTTGTCTGTCTCCTTCCCTCCACCCCTCTCTCCTTCTTCCTTCTTTCATCTCTCTCTCTCTTGTCTCTTTCAATCTCTAATACAGGCTGTCTGTGACAAGGCCTGTGTAGATCATGATTGATCAGGCCAATGTAACACAGTCCCCATCTCCCACCATCACAGGAAATGAATTGGAATCAGATGCTGTAGCTATGAAATGGGCTGAATTATAGAGACATAAAAGGGAGCTAGAGGGGTGATAATAAATCTATTTCTAATATTTCAGAAGTTTGAACCCCAGGAGGACGCCCACGTTGAGATGACACTGCAACACTTGGTTTCATAAAGGTGTTATGAAAGCCCCCATCATATATACAGTTCATTCAGAAAGTATTCAGACCGCTTGACCTTTTACTCATTTTGTAACGTTACAGCCTTATTCTAAAATTTATTTTAAAAAAAATTCAGAGTCAAATCTACACACAATACCCCATAATGACAAAGACAAAACAGGTTTTTAGATATTTTTGCTAATTTATTTTTAAAAAATCATAATAATAAACAGAAATACCTTATTTACATTAGTATTCAGACCCTTCGCTATGAGATTCGAAATTGAGCTCAGGTGGATCCTGTTTCCATTGATCATCCTTAAGATGTTTGTACAACTTGATTGGAGTCCACCTGTGGCAAATTCAAATGACTAGACATGATTTGAAAAGGCACACACCTGTCTATTTTTGATTATTTATTTAACCAGGCAAATCAGTTAAGAACAAAATCTTATTTACAATGTCGGTCTCCCCCTGCCAAACCAGGACGACGCTGGGCCAACTGTGTGCCGCGCAATGGGACTCCCAATCATGGGCCGGATGTGATACAGCCTGGATTCAAACCAGGGACTGTAGTGACACCTCTTGCATAGAGATGCAGTGCCACTCAGGAGTCTATATAAAGATCCAACAGTTGACAGTGCATGTCAGAGCAAAATCCAAGCCATGAGCTCTAAGGAATTGTCGGTAAGAGCTCCGTGACAGAAAAGTGTTGATACACACATCTGGGGAAGGGTACCAAGAAATGTCTGCAGCATTGAAGGTCCCCAAGAACACAGTGGCCTCCATCATTCTGAAATGGAAGAAGTTCATAACCACCAAGACTCTTCCTAGAGCTGGCCGCAGGGAGTTGACCATCAACCTGAAAGTCACTCTGAAAGAGCTCCTGAGTTCCTCTGTGGAGATGTGTGAACCTTCCGGAAGGACAACCATCTCTGCAGCACTCCACCAATCAGGCCTTTATGGTAGAGTGGCCGGACTGAAGCCAATCCTCTGTACAGTGCCATGCAAATGTCTTCATCCCCCTTGATGTTTTTCCTATTTTGTTGCATTACAACCTGTAATTTAAATGGATTTAGTCTTATTTCTTGTTTGTTTCACACTAGTTTTAATTCCAGGTTGAAATGCAACAAAATAGAAAATGTGCCAAAGGGGTGGATATTTTCGCATGTAAGAGGCAAATAATATCCCATCAGAAACAAGATTCTCTGGCCTGATGAAACCAAGACTGAACTCTCTGAATGCCAAGTGTCACATCTGGAGAAAACATGGAACCATCCCTATGGTGAAGCATGGTGGTGGCAGCATCATGCTGTAGGAATGTATTTCAGCAGCAGGGACTGGGAGACTAGTCAGGAACAAGGGAAAGATGAATGGAGCAAAGTACAGAGAGATCCTTGATAATAACCTGGTCCAGAGCGCTCAGGATATCAGACTGGGGTGAAGGTTCACCTTCCAACAGGACAACGACTCTAAGCACATAGCTAAGACAACGCAGGAGTGGCTTCGAGACAAGTCTCTGAATGTCTTTGAGTGGCCCAGCCAGAGCCCGGACTTGAACCCGATTGAACATCTCTGGAGAGACAAATAGCTCTGCAGCCGGGTCTAACCACTACCTTGTAACCATCTGTGTCTTACCACTACCAACCACTATCATGTAACTAGCTGTTTCTATCTGCTACCGTGTAATTTGCTGGGACTAACCACTACCAACCACTATCATGTAACCAGCTGGGTCTACCAAATACCAACCACTTCCATGTAATTTGTTGGGTTTATCCACTACCTTTTAACCAGCTGGGTCTAACCACTGCCTTGTAACCAGCTGGGTCTAAACACTACCTTATAACCAGCTGGGTCTAACCACTACCTTATAACCAGCTGTGACGAACCACTACCAACCAATATTATGTAACCAGCTGGGTCTAACCACTACTACCATGTAACCAGCTGGGTCTAACTACTACCTTGTAACCAGCTGGGTCTAACCACTACTACCTTGTAACCAGCTGAATCTAACCACTACTACCTTGTAAGCAGCTGGGTCTAACCACTACCTTGTAACCAGCTGGGTCTAACCACTACTACCTTGTAACCAGCTGGGTCGAATTACTACCTTGTAACCAGATGGGTCTAACCACTGCCTTGTAACCAGCTGGGTCTAACTACTACCATGTAACCAGCTGGGTCTAACCACTACCGTATAACCAGCTGGGTCTAACCACTGCCTTGTAACCAGCTGGGTCTAACTACTACCATGTAACCAGCTGGGTCTAACCACTACTACCTTGTAACCAGCTGGGTCTAACCACTACCTTGTAACCAGCTGGGTCTAACCACTACTACCTTGTAACCAGCTGGGTCGAATTACTACCTTGTCACCAGCTGGGTCTAACCACTACTACCTTGTAACCAGCTGGGTCTAACTACTACCATGTAACCAGCTGGGTCTAACCACTGCCTTGTAACCAGCTGGGTCTAACTACTACCATGTAACCAGCTGGGACTAACCACTACCTTATAACCAGCTGGGTCTAACCACTGCCTTGTAACCAGCTGGGTCTAACTACTACCATGTAACCAGCTGGGTCTAACTACTACCTTGTAACCAGCTGGGTCTAACCACTGCGTTGTAACCAGCTGTGTCTAACCACTACCAACTACTATTCTGTAACCAGCTGGGTCTAACCACTACTACCTTGTAACCAGCTGGGTCTAACTACTACCATGTAACCAGCTGGTTACCACTACCTCTAACCACTACCTTGTAACCAGCTGTGTCTAACTGCTACCTTGTAACCAGCTGGGTCTAACCACTACCTTGTAACCAGCTGGGTTTAACCACTACCATGTAACCAGCTGGGTCTAACCACTACCTTGTAACCAGCTGTGGCTAACCCCTACCTTGTAACCAGCTGGGCCTAACCCCTACCTTGTAACCAGCTGGATCTAACCACTGCGTTGTAACCAGCTGTGTCTAACCACTACCAACCACTATTCTGTAACCAGCTGGGTCTAACCACTACTACCTTGTAACCAGCTGGGTCTAACTACTACCATGTAACCAGCTGGGTCTAACCACTACCTTGTAACCAGCTGGGTCTAACCACTACCTTGTAACCAGCTGGGCTTAACTACTACCATGTAACCAGCTGGGTCTAACTACTACCTTGTACCCAGCTGGGTCTAACCCCTACCTTGTAACCAGCTGAGCCTAACCACTACCTTGTAACCAGCTGTGTCTAACTACTACCTTGTAACCAGCTGGGTCTAACCACCTCCTTGTAACCAGCTGGGTCTAACCACTACCTCATAACCAGCTGTGTCTAACCACTACCAACCACTATTATGTAACCAGCTGGGTCTAACCACTACTACATTGTAACCAGCTGGGTCTAACTACTACCTTGTAACCAGCTGGGTCTAACCACTGCCTTGTAACCAGCTGGGTCTAACTACTACCATGTAACCAGCTGGGTCTAACTACTACCTTGTAACCAGCTGGGTCTAACCACTGCGTTGTAACCAGCTGTGTCTAACCACTACCAACCACTATTCTGTAACCAGCTGGGTCTAACCACTACTACTTTTTAACCAGCTGGGTCTAACTACTACCATGTAACCAGCTGGGTCTAACCACTACCTTGTAACCAGCTGTGTCTAACTACTACCTTGTAACCAGCTGGGTCTAACCACTACCTTGTAACCAGCTGGGTCTAACCACTACCTTGTAACCAGCTGGGCTTAACTACTACCATGTAACCAGCTGGGTCTAACCACTACCTTGTAACCAGCTGTGGCTAACCCCTACCTTGTAACCAGCTGGGCCTACCCCCTACCTTGTAACCAGCTGGATCTAACCACTGCGTTGTAACCAGCTGTGTCTAACTACTACCTTGTAACCAGCTGGGTCTAACCACTACCTTGTAACCAGCTGGGTCTAACCACTACCTTGTAACCAGCTGGGCTTAACTACTACCATGTAACCAGCTGGGTCTAACCACTACCTTGTAACCAGCTGGGTCTAACCACTACCTTGTAACCAGCTGGGCTTAACTACTACCATGTAACCAGCTGGGTCTAACTACTACCTTGTACCCAGCTGGGTCTAACTACTACCTTGTAACCAGCTGAGCCTAACCACTACCTTGTAACCAGCTGGGTCTAACTACTACCTTGTAACCAGCTGGGTCTAACCACTACTACCTACTACCATGGAACCAGCTGGGTCTAACCACTACTACCTACTTCCATGTAACCAGATGGGTCTAATCACTACTACCTACTACCATGTAACCAGCTGGGTCTAACCACTACTACCTACTACCATGTAACCATCTGGGCCTAACCACTACCTTGTAACAAGCTGGGTCTAACCACTACCTTATAACCAGCTGTGTCTAACCACTACCAACCACTATTATGTAACCAGCTGGGTCAAACCACTACTACATTGTAACCAGCTGGGTCTAACTACTACCTTGTAACAGCTGGGTCTAACCACTACCTTATCACCAGCTGGGTCTAACCACTACCTTGTAACCAGCTGGGTCTAACCACTACCTTGTAACCAGCTGGGTCTAACCACTACCTTGTAACCAGCTGGGTCTAACCACTACCTTGTAACCAGCTGTGTCTAACCACTACCTTGTAACCAGCTGTGTCTAACCACAACCAACCACTATTATGTAACCAGCTGGGTCTAACTACTACTACCTTATAACCAGCTGGGTCTAACTACTACCTTGTAACCAGATGGGTCAAACCACTGCCTTGTAACCAGCTGAGCCTAACCACTACCTTGTAAGCAGCTGAGCCTAACCACTACCTTGTAACCCGCTGGGTCTAACTACTACCATGTAACCAGCTGGGTCTAACCACTACCTTGTAACCAGCTGTGTCTAACTACTTCCTTGTAACCAGCTGGGTCTAACCACTACCTTGTAACCAGCTGGGTCTAAACACTACCTTGTAACCAGCTGGGTCTGACCACTACCTTGTAACCATCTGAGCCTAACCACTACCTTGTAACCAGCTGGGTCTAACCACTACCTTATAACCAGCTGTGTCTCACCACTACCAACCACTATTATGTAACCAGCTGGGTCTAACTACTACTACCTTGTAACCAGCTGGGTCTAACTACTACCATGTAACCAGCTGGGTCTAACCACTACCTTGTAACCAGCTGGGTCTAACCACTACCTTGTAACCAGCTGGGCTTAACTACTACCATGTAACCAGCTGGGTCTAACCACTACCTTGTAACCAGCTGGGTCTAACTACTACCTTGTAACCAGCTGGGCCTAACCCCTACCTTGTAACCAGCTGAGCCTAACCACTACCTTGTAACCAGCTGTGTATTACTACTACCTTGTAACCAGCTGGGTCTAACCACTACCTTGTAACCAGCTGAGCTTAACCACCTCCTTGTAACCAGCTGGGTCTAACCACTACCTTATAAACAGCTGTGTCTAACCACTACCAACCACTATTATGTAACCAGCTGGGTCTAACTACTACATTGTAACCAGCTGGGTCTAACTACTACCTTGTAACCAGCTGGGTCTAACCACTACTACCTACTACCATGGAACCAGCTGGGTCTAACCACTACCTTGTAACCAGCTGGGTCTAACCACTACTACCTACTACCATGTAACCAGCTGGGTCTAACCACTACTACCTACTTCCATGTAACCAGATGGGTCTAATCACTACCTTGTAACCAGCTGAGCCTAACCACTACCTTGTAACCAGCTGAGCCTAACCTCTACCTTGTAACCAGCTGAGCCTAACCAATACCTTGTAACCAGCGGAGCCTAACCACTACCTTGTAACCAGCTGGGTCTGACCACTACCTTAAAATCAGCTGGGTCTAACCACTACCTTGTAACCAGCTGGGTCTAACCACTACTACCTACTACCATGTAACCAGCTGGGTCTAATCACTACTACCTTCTACCATGTAACCAGCTGGGTCTAACCACTACCTTGTAACCAGCTGAGCCTAACCACTACCTTGTAACCAGCTGTGTCTAACCACTACCAAACACTATTATGTAACCAGCTGGGTCTAACCACTACTACATTGTAACCAGCTGGGTCTAACCACTACCTTGTAACCAGCTGAGCCTAACCACTACCTTGTAACCAGCGGAGCCTAACCACTACCTTATAACCAGCTGTGTCTAACTACTACCATGTAATCAGCTGTGCCTAACCACTACCTTGTAACCAGCTGGGTCTAACCACTACCCTGTAACCAGCTGTGTCTAACTACTACCATGTAATCAGCTGGGTCTAACCACTACCTTGTAACCAGCTGTGTCTAACTACTACCTTGTAACCAGCTGGGTCTAACCCCTACCTTGTAACTAGCTGAGCCTAACCACTGCCTTGTAACCAGCTGTGTCTAACTACTACCTTGTAACCAGCTGATCCTAACCACTACCTTGTAACCAGCTGGGTCTAACCACTACCTTATAACCAGCTGTGTCTCACCACTACCAACCACTATTATGTAACCAGCTGGGTCTAACCACTACTACATTGTAACCAGCTGGGTCTAACTACTACCTTGTAACCAGCTGGGTCTAACCACTACTACCTACTACCATGTAACCAGCTGGGTCTAACCACTACTACCTACTTCCATGTAACGAGATGGGTCTAATCACTACTACCTACTACCATGTAACCAGCTGGGTCTAACCACTACTACCTACTACCATGTAACCAGCTGGGCCTAACCACTACCTTGTAACCAGCTGTGTCTAACCACTACCAACCACTATTATGTAACCAGCTGGGTCTAACCACTACTACATTGTAACCAGCTGGGTCTAACCACTACCTTGTAACCAGCTGGGTCTAACCACTACCTTGTAACCAGCTGGGTCTAACCACTACTACCTACTACCATGTAACCAGCTGGGTCTCACCACTACTACCTACTTCCATGTAACCAGCTGGGTCTAACCACTACTACCTACTACCATGTAACCAGCTGGGTCTAACCACTACTACCTACTACCATGTAACCAGCTGGGTCTCACCACTACTACCTACTTCCATGTAACCAGATGGGTCTAATCACTACTACCTACTACCATGTAACCAGCTGGGTCTAACCACTACTACCTACTACCATGTAACCAGCTGGGTCTAACTACTACCTTGTAACCAGCTGGGTCTAACCACTACCTTGTAACCAGCTGGGTCTAACCACTGCCATGTAACCAGCTGAGCCTAACCACTACCTTGTAACCAGCTGGGTCTAATCACTACCTTGTAACCAGCTGAGCCTAACCACTACCTTGTAACCAGCTGAGCCTAACCTCTACCTTGTAACCAGCTGAGCCTAACCAATACCTTGTAACCAGCGGAGCCTAACCACTACCTTGTAACCAGCTGGGTCTGACCACTACCTTAAAAGCAGCTGGGTCTAACCACTACCTTGTAACCAGCTGAGCCTAACCACTACCTTGTAACCAGCTGTGTCTAACCACTACCAACCACTATTATGTAACCAGCTGGGTCTAACCACTACTACCTACTACCATGTAACCAGCTGGGTCTCACCACGACTACCTTCTACCATGTAACCAGCTGGGTCTAACCACTACTACCTACTACCATGTAACCAGCTGGGTCTAACCACTACTACCTACTACCATGTAACCAGCTGGGTCTCACCACGACTACCTACTTCCATGTAACCAGCTGGGTCTCACCACGACTACCTTCTACCATGTAACCAGCTGGGTCTAACCACTACTACCTTCTACCATGTAACCAGCTGGGTCTAACTACTACCTTGTAACCAGCTGAGCCTAACCACTACCTTGTAACCAGCTGTGTCTAACCACTACCAACCACTATTATGTAACCAGCTGGGTCTAACCACTACTACATTGTAACCAGCTGGGTCTAACCACTACCTTGTAACCAGCTGAGCCTAACCACTACCTTGTAACCAGCGGAGCCTAACCACTACCTTATAACCAGCTGAGTCTAACCACTACCTTGTAACCAGCTGGGTCTAACCACTACCTTGTAACCAGCTGGGTCTAACCACTACTACCTACTACCATGTAACCAGCTGGGTCTCACCACTACTACCTACTTCCATGTAACCAGATGGGTCTAATCACTACTACCTACTACCATGTAACCAGCTGGGTCTAACCACTACTACCTACTACCATGTAACCAGCTGGGTCTAACTACTACCTTGTAACCAGCTGGGTCTAACCACTACCTTGTAACCAGCTGGGTCTAACCACTGCCATGTAACCAGCTGAGCCTAACCACTACCTTGTAACCAGCTGAGCCTAACCACTACCTTGTAACCAGCTGGGTCTAACCACTACCTTGTAACCAGCTGGGTCTAACCACTACCTTGTAACCAGCTGGGTCTAACTACTACCATGTAATCAGCTGGGTCTAACCACTACCTTGTTACCAGCTGTGTCTAACTACTACGTTGTAACGAGCTGGGTCTAACCACTACCTTGTAACCAGCTGTGTCTAACTACTACCTTGTAACCAGCTGGGTCTAACCCCTACCTTGTAACCAGCTGGGTCTAACTACTACCATGTAATCAGCTGGGTCTAACCACTACCTTGTAACCAGCTGTGTCTAACTACTACCATGTAATCAGCTGGGTCTAACCACTACCTTGTAACCAGCTGTGTCTAACTACTACCTTGTAACCAGCTGGGTCTAACCCCTACCTTGTAACCAGCTGGGCCTAACCCCTACCTTGTAACTAGCTGAGCCTAACCACTGCCTTGTAACCAGCTGTGTCTAACTACTACCTTGTAACCAGCTTGGTCTACCCACTACCTTGTAACCAGCTGATCCTAACCACTACCTTGTAACCAGCTGGGTCTAACCACTACCTTATAACCAGCTGTGTCTCACCACTACCAACCACTATTATGTAACCAGCTGGGTCTAACCACTACTACATTGTAACCAGCTGGGTCTAACTACTACCTTGTAACCAGCTGGGTCTAACCACTACTACCTACTACCATGTAACCAGCTGGGTCTAACCACTACTACCTACTTCCATGTAACGAGATGGGTCTAATCACTACTACCTACTACCATGTAACCAGCTGGGTCTAACCACTACTACCTACTACCATGTAACCAGCTGGGCCTAACCACTACCTTGTAACCAGCTGTGTCTAACCACTACCAACCACTATTATGTAACCAGCTGGGTCTAACCACTACTACATTGTAACCAGCTGAGTCTAACCACTACCTTGTAACCAGCTGAGCCTAACCACTACCTTATAACCAGCTGGGTCTAACCACTACCTTGTAACCAGCTGGGTCTAACCACTACCTTGTAACCAGCTGGGTCTAACCACTACTACCTACTACCATGTAACCAGCTGGGTCTCACCACTACTACCTACTTCCATGTAACCAGATGGGTCTAATCACTACTACCTACTACCATGTAACCAGCTGGGTCTAACCACTACTACCTACTACCATGTAACCAGCTGGGTCTAACTACTACCTTATAACCAGCTGTGTCTCACCACTACCAACCACTATTATGTAACCAGCTGGGTCTAACCACTACCTTGTAACCAGCTGAGCCTAACCACTACCTTATAACCAGCTGGGTCTAACCACTACCTTGTAACCAGCTGGGTCTAACCACTACCTTGTAACCAGCTGGGTCTAACCACTACTACCTACTACCATGTAACCAGCTGGGTCTCACCACTACTACCTACTTCCATGTAACCAGATGGGTCTAATCACTACTACCTACTACCATGTAACCAGCTGGGTCTAACCACTACTACCTACTACCATGTAACCAGCTGGGTCTAACTACTACCTTGTAACCAGCTGGGTCTAACTACTACCTTGTAACCAGCTAGGTCTAACCACTGCCATGTAACCAGCTGAGCCTAACCACTACCTTGTAACCAGCTGAGCCTAACCACTACCTTGTAACCAGCTGGGTCTAACCACTACCTTGTAACCAGCTGGGTCTAACTACTACCTTGTAACCAGCTGGGTCTAACTACTACCTTGTAACCAGCTGGGTCTAACCACTGCCATGTAACCAGCTGAGCCTAACCACTACCTTGTAACCAGTTGAGCCTAACCACTACCTTGTAACCAGCTGGGTCTAACCACTACCTTGTAACCAGCTGGGTCTAACCACTACCTTGTAACCAGCTGGGTCTAACTACTACCATGTAATCAGCTGGGTCTAACCACTAACTTGTAACCAGCTGTGTCTAACTACTACATTGTAACCAGCTGGGTCTAACCACTACCTTGTAACCAGCTGTGTCTAACTACTACCTTGTAACCAGCTGGGTCTAACTACTACCATGTAATCAGCTGGGTCTAACCACTACCTTGTAACCAGCTGTGTCTAACTACTACCATGTAATCAGCTGGGTCTAACCACTACCTTGTAACCAGCTGTGTCTAACTACTACCTTGTAACCAGCTGGGTCTAACCCCTACCTTGTAACCAGCTGGGCCTAACCCCTACCTTGTAACTAGCTGAGCCTAACCACTGCCTTGTAACCAGCTGTGTCTAACTACTACCTTGTAACCAGCTTGGTCTAACCACTACCTTGTAACCAGCTGATCCTAACCACTACCTTGTAACCAGCTGGGTCTAACCACTACCTTATAACCAGCTGTGTCTCACCACTACCAACCACTATTATGTAACCAGCTGGGTCTAACCACTACTACATTGTAACCAGCTGGGTCTAACTACTACCTTGTAACCAGCTGGGTCTAACCACTACTACCTACTACCATGTAACCAGCTGGGTCTAACCACTACTACCTACTTCCATGTAACGAGATGGGTCTAATCACTACTACCTACTACCATGTAACCAGCTGGGCCTAACCACTACCTTGTAACCAGCTGGGTCTAACCACTACCTTGTAACCAGCTGGGTCTAACCACTACCTTATCACCAGCTGGATCTAACCACTGCGTTGTAACCAGCTGGGTCTAACCACTACCAACCACTATTCTGTAACCAGCTGGGTCTAACCACTACTACCTTGTAACCAGCTGGGTCTAACTACTACCATGTAACCAGCTGGGTCTAACCACTACCTTGTAACCAGCTGGGTCTAACCACTACCTTGTAACCAGCTGGGCTTAACTACTACCATGTAACCAGCTGGGTCTAACTACTACCTTGTACCCAGCTGGGTCTAACTACTACCTTGTAACCAGCTGAGCCTAACCACTACCTTGTAACCAGCTGGGTCTAACTACTACCTTGTAACCAGCTGGGTCTAACCACTACTACCTACTACCATGGAACCAGCTGGGTCTAACCACTACTACCTACTTCCATGTAACCAGATGGGTCTAATCACTACTACCTACTACCATGTAACCAGCTGGGTCTAACCACTACTACCTACTACCATGTAACCATCTGGGCCTAACCACTACCTTGTAACAAGCTGGGTCTAACCACTACCTTATAACCAGCTGTGTCTAACCACTACCAACCACTATTATGAAACCAGCTGGGTCAAACCACTACTACATTGTAACCAGCTGGGTCTAACTACTACCTTGTAACAGCTGGGTCTAACCACTACCTTATCACCAGCTGGGTCTAACCACTACCTTGTAACCAGCTGGGTCTAACCACTACCTTGTAACCAGCTGGGTCTAACCACTACCTTGTAACCAGCTGGGTCTAACCACTACCTTGTAACCAGCTGTGTCTAACCACTACCTTGTAACCAGCTGTGTCTAACCACAACCAACCACTATTATGTAACCAGCTGGGTCTAACTACTACTACCTTATAACCAACTGGGTCTAACCACTACCTTGTAACCAGCTGAGCCTAACCAATACCTTGTAACCAGCGGAGCCTAACCACTACCTTGTAACCAGCTGGGTCTGACCACTACCTTAAAAGCAGCTGGGTCTAACCACTACCTTGTAACCAGCTGGGTCTAACCACTACTACCTACTACCATGTAACCAGCTGGGTCTCACCACGACTACCTACTTCCATGTAACCAGATGGGTCTAATCACTACTACCTTCTACCATGTAACCAGCTGGGTCTAACTACTACCTTGTAACCAGCTGAGCCTAACCACTACCTTGTAACCAGCTGTGTCTAACCACTACCAAACACTATTATGTAACCAGCTGGGTCTAACCACTACTACATTGTAACCAGCTGGGTCTAACCACTACCTTGTAACCAGCTGAGCCTAACCACTACCTTGTAACCAGCTGAGCCTAACCACTACCTTGTAACCAGCTGGTCTAACCACTACCTTGTAACCAGCTGCCTAACCACTACCTTGTAACCAGCTGGGTCTAACTACTACTACCTTGTAACCAGCTGGGTCTAACTAACCATGTAACCAGCTGGGTCTAACCACTACCTTGTAACCAGCTGGGTCTAACTACTACCTTGTAACCAGCTGGGTCTAACTACTACCTTGTAACCAGCTGGGTCTAACCACTACCTTGTAACCAGCTGGGTCTAACTACTACCTTGTAACCAGCTGGGCTTGTAACCAGCTGAGTCTAACCACTACCTTGTAACCAGCTGGGCCTAACCACTACCTTGTAACCAGCTGGGTCTAACTACTACCTTGTAACCAGCTGGGTCTAACCACTACCTTGTAACCAGCTGGGTCTAACCACTACCTTGTAACCAGCTGGGTCTAACCACTACCTTGTAACCAGCTGGGTCTAACCACTACTACCTTGTAACCAGCTGGGTCTAACCACTAACCTACTACCATGTAACCAGCTGGGTCTAACCACTACCTTGTAACCAGCTGGGTCTAACCACTACCTAGCTGGGTCTAACTACTACCATGTAACCAGCTGGGTCTAACCACTACCTTGTAACCAGCTGGGTCTAACCACTACCTTGTAACCAGCTGGGTCTAACCACTACCTTGTAACCAGCTGTGTCTAACTACTACCTTGTAACCAGCTGGGTCTAACCACTACCTTGTAACCAGCTGGGCCTAACCACTACCTTGTAACCAGCTGAGCCTAACCACTGCCTTGTAACCAGCTGTGTCTAACTACTACCTTGTAACCAGCTTGGTCTAACCACTACCTTGTAACCAGCTGATCCTAACCACTACCTTGTAACCAGCTGGGTCTACCACTACCTTATAACCAGCTGTGTCTCACCACTACCAACCACTACCTATGTAACCAGCTGGGTCTAACCACTACCATTGTAACCAGCTGGGTCTAACTACTACCTTGTAACCAGCTGGGTCTAACCACTACTACCTACTTCCATGTAACCAGCTGGGTCTAATCACTACTACCTACTACCATGTAACCAGCTGGGTCTAACCACTACCTTGTAACCAGCTGGGTCTAACCACTACCTTGTAACCAGCTGGGTCTAACCACTACCTTGTAACCAGCTGGATCTAACCACTGCGTTGTAACCAGCTGGGTCTAACCACTACCAACCACTATTCTGTAACCAGCTGGGTCTAACCACTACTACCTTGTAACCAGCTGGGTCTAACCACTACCATGTAACCAGCTGGGTCTAACCACTACCTTGTAACCAGCTGGGTCTAACCACTACCTTGTAACCAGCTGGGCTTAACTACTACCATGTAACCAGCTGGGTCTAACTACTACCTTGTACCCAGCTGGGTCTAACTACTACCTTGTAACCAGCTGAGCCTAACCACTACCTTGTAACCAGCTGGGTCTAACTACTACCTTGTAACCAGCTGGGTCTAACCACTACTACCTACTACCATGTAACCAGCTGGGTCTAACCACTACTACCTACTTCCATGTAACCAGATGGGTCTAATCACTACTACCTACTACCATGTAACCAGCTGGGTCTAACCACTACTACCTACTACCATGTAACCAGCTGGGCCTAACCACTACCTTGTAACAAGCTGGGTCTAACCACTACCTTATAACCAGCTGTGTCTAACCACTACCAACCACTATTATGTAACCAGCTGGGTCAAACCACTACTACATTGTAACCAGCTGGGTCTAACTACTACCTTGTAACCAGCTGGGTACCTTATCACCAGCTGGGTCTAACCACTACCTTGTAACCAGCTGGGTCTAACCACTACCTTGTAACCAGCTGGGTCTAACCACTACCTTGTAACCAGCTGGGTCTAACCACTACCTTGTAACCAGCTGTGTCTAACCACTACCTTGTAACCAGCTGTGTCTAACCACAACCAACCACTATTATGTAACCAGCTGGGTCTAACTACTACTACCTTGTAACCAGCTGGGTCTAACCACTACCTTGTAACCAGCTGAGCCTAACCAATACCTTGTAACCAGCTGTGTCTAACTACTACCTTGTAACCAGCTGGGGACCACTACCTTAAAAGCAGCTGGGTCTAACCACTACCTTGTAACCAGCTGGGTCTAACCACTACTACTACTACCATGTAACCAGCTGGGTCTCACCAACTACCTACTTCCATGTAACCAGATGGGTCTATCACTACTACTACCATGTAACCAGCTGGGTCTAACCACTACTACCTTCTACCATGTAACCAGCTGGGTCTAACTACTACCTTGTAACCAGCTGGGTCTAACCACTACCTTGTAACCAGCTGTGTCTAACCACTACCAAACACTATTATGTAACCAGCTGGGTCTAACCACTACTACATTGTAACCAGCTGGGTCTAACCACTACCTTGTAACCAGCTGAGCCTAACCACTACCTTGTAACCAGCTGTGTCTAAACTACCATGTAATCAGCTTGCCTAACCACTACCTTGTAACCAGCTGGGTCTAACCACTACCTTGTAACCAGCTGTGTCTAACTACTACCTTGTAACCAGCTGGGTCTAACCCCTACCTTGTAACTAGCTGAGCCTAACCACTGCCTTGTAACCAGCTGTTTCTAACTACTACCTTGTAACCAGCTGGGCCTAACCCCTACCTTGTAACTAGCTGAGCCTAACCACTGCCTTGTAACCAGCTGTGTCTAACTACTACCTTGTAACCAGCTGGGTCTAACCACTACCTTGTAACCAGCTGGGTCTAACCACTACTACCTACTACCATGTAACCAGCTGGGTCTAACCACTACCTTGTAACCAGCTGGGTCTAACCACTACTACCTACTACCATGTAACCAGCTGGGTCTAACCACTACTACCTACTACCATGTAACCAGCTGGGTCTAACTACTACCTTGTAACCAGCTGGGTCTAACCACTACCTTGTAACCAGCTGGGTCTAACCACTGCCATGTAACCAGCTGAGCCTAACCACTACCTTGTAACCAGCTGGGTCTAATCACTACCTTGTAACCAGCTGAGCCTAACCACTACCTTGTAACCAGCTGAGCCTAACCTCTACCTTGTAACCAGCTGGGTCTAACCACTACTAACCACTACCTTGTAACCAGCTGGGTCTAACCACTACCTTGTAACCAGCTGGGTCTAACCACTACCTTGTAACCAGCTGGGTCTAACCACTACTACCTACTACCATGTAACCAGCTGGGTCTCACCACGACTACCTACTTCCATGTAACCAGATGGGTCTAATCACTACTACCTTCTACCATGTAACCAGCTGGGTCTAACCACTACTACATTGTAACCAGCTGGGTCTAACCACTACCTTGTAACCAGCTGGAGCCTAACCACTACCTTGTAACCAGCTGGGCCTAACCACTACCTTATAACCAGCTACTACCTTGTAACCAGCTGGGTCTAACCACTACTACCTACTACCATGTAACCAGCTGGGTCTCACCACTACTACCTACTTCCATGTAACCAGATGGGTCTAATCACTACTACCTACTACCATGTAACCAGCTGGGTCTAACCACTACTACCTACTACCATGTAACCAGCTGGGTCTAACTACTACCTTGTAACCAACTGGGTCTAACCACTACCTTGTAACCAGCTGGGTCTAACCACTGCCATGTAACCAGCTGAGCCTAACCACTACCTTGTAACCAGCTGAGCCTAACCACTACCTTTTAACCAGCTGGGTCTAACCACTACCTTGTAACCAGCTGGGTCTAACCACTACCTTGTAACCAGCTGGGTCTAACTACTACCATGTAATCAGCTGGGTCTAACCACTACCTTGTAACCAGCTGTGTCTAACTACTACGTTGTAACCAGCTGGGTCTAACCACTACCTTGTAACCAGCTGTGTCTAACTACTACCTTGTAACCAGCTGGGTCTAACTACTACCATGTAATCAGCTGGGTCTAACCACTACCTTTTAACCAGCTGTGTCTAACTACTACCATGTAATCAGCTGGGTCTAACCACTACCTTGTAAGCAGCTGTGTCTAACTACTACCTTGTAACCAGCTGGGTCTAACCCCTACCTTGTAACCACCTAACCCCTACCTTGTAACTAGCTGAGCCTAACCACTGCCTTGTAACCAGCTGTGTCTAACTACTACCTTGTAACCAGCTTGGTCTAACCACTACCTTGTAACCAGCTGATCCTAACCACTACCTTGTAACCAGCTGGGTCTCACCACTACCAACCACTATTATGTAACCAGCTGGGTCTAACCACTACTACATTGTAACCAGCTGGGTCTAACTACTACCTTGTAACCAGCTGGGTCTAACCACTACTACCTACTACCATGTAACCAGCTGGGTCTAACCACTACTACCTACTTCCATGTAACGAGATGGGTCTAATCACTACTACCTACTACCATGTAACCAGCTGGGCCTAACCACTACCTTGTAACCAGCTGGGTCTAACCACTACCTTGTAACCAGCTGTGTCTAACCACAACCAACCACTATTATGTAACCAGCTGGGTCTAACCACTACTACATTGTAACCAGCTGGGTCTAACTACTACTACCTTGTAACCAGCTGGGTCTAAATACTACCTTGTAACCAGATGGGTCAAACCACTGCCTTGTAACCAGCTGAGCCTAACCACTACCTTGTAACCAGCTGAGCCGAACCACTACCTTGTAACCAGCTGGGTCTAAATACTACCTTGTAACCAGATGGGTCAAACCACTGCCTTGTAACCAGCTGAGCCGAACCACTACCTTGTGACCCGCTCGGTCTAACTACTACCATGTAACCAGCTGGGTCTAACCACTACCTTGTAACCAGCTGTGTCTAACTACTACCTTGTAACCAGCTGGGTCTAACCACTACCTTGTAACCAGCTGGGTCTAACCACTACCTTGTAACCAGCTGGGCTTAACCACTACCTTGTAACCAGCTGGGTCTAACCACTACCTTGTAACCAGCTGAGCCTAACCACTACCTTATAACCAGCTGTGTCTAACCACTACCTTGTAACCAGCTGGGTCTGACCACTACCTTGTAACCAGCTGAGCCTAACCACTACCTTGTAACCAGCTGGGTCTAACCACTACCTTGTAACCAGCTGGGTCTAACCACTACTACCTACTACCATGTAACCAGCTGGGTCTCACCACTACTACCTACTTCCATGTAACCAGATGGGTCTAATCACTACTACCTACTACCATGTAACCAGCTGGGTCTAACCACTACTACCTACTACCATGTAACCAGCTGGGTCTAACTACTACCTTGTAACCAGCTGGGTCTAACCACTACCTTGTAACCAGCTGGGTCTAACCACTGCCATGTAACCAGCTGAGCCTAACCACTACCTTGTAACCAGTGAGCCTAACCACTACCTTGTAACCAGCTGGGTCTAACCACTACCTTGTAACCAGCTGGGTCTAACTACTACCATGTAATCAGCTGGGTCTAACCACTACCTTGTAACCAGCTGTGTCTAACTACTACTACCTACTACCATGTAACCAGCTGGGCCTAACCACTACCTTGTAGCCAGCTGGGTCTAACTACTACCTTGTAACCAGCTGGGTCTAACCACTACTACCTACTACCATGTAACCAGCTGGGTCTAACCACTACAACCTACTTCCATGTAACCAGATGGGTCTAATCACTACTACGTACTACCATGTAACCAGCTGGGTCTAACCACTACTACCTACTACCATGTAACCAGCTGGGCCTAACCACTACCTTGTAACCAGCTGGGTCTAACCACTACCTTATAACCAGCTGTGTCTAACCACTACCAACCACTATTATGTAACCAGCTGGGTCAAACCACTACTACATTGTAACCAGCTGGGTCTAACTACTACCTTGTAACCAGCTGGGTCTAACCACTACAACCTACTTCCATGTAACCAGATGGGTCTAATCACTACTACCTACTACCATGTAACCAGCTGGGTCTAACCACTACTACCTACTACCATGTAACCAGCTGGGCCTAACCACTACCTTGTAACCAGCTGGGCCTAACTTTACCTTGTAACCAGCTGAGTCTAACCACTGCCTTGTAACCAGCTGTGTCTAACTACTACCTTGTAACCAGCTGGGTCTAACTACTACCATGTAACCAGCTGGGTCTAACCACTACAACCTACTTCCATGTAACCAGATGGGTCTAATCACTACTACCTACTACCATGTAACCAGCTGGGTCTAACCACTACTACCTACTTGTAACCAGCTGGGCCTAACCACTACCTTGTAACCAGCTGGGTCTAACCACTACCTTATAACCAGCTGTGTCTAACCACTACCAACCACTATTATGTAACCAGCTGGGTCAAACCACTACTACATTGTAACCAGCTGGGTCTAACTACTACCTTGTAAACAGCTGGGTCTAACCACTACTACCTACTACCATGTAACCAGCTGGGTCTAACCACTACAACCTACTTCCATGTAACCAGATGGGTCTAATCACTACTACCTACTACCATGTAACCAGCTGGGTCTAACCACTACTACCTACTACCATGTAACCAGCTGGGTCTAACCACTACTACCTACTACCTTGTAACCAGCTGGGCCTAACCCCTACCTTGTAACCAGCTGAGCCTAACCACTGCCTTGTAACCAGCTGTGTCTAACTACTACCTTGTAACCAGCTAGGTCTAACTACTACCATGTAACCAGATGGGTCTAATCACTACTACCTACTACCATGTAACCAGCTGGGTCTAACCACTACTACCTACTACCATGTAACCAGCTGGGCCTAACCACACCTTGTAACCAGCTGATTCTAACCACTACCTTGTAACCAGCTGTGTCTCACCACTACCAACCACTATTATGTAACCAGCTGGGTCTAACCACTACTACATTGTAACCAGCTGGGTCTAACTACTACCTTGTAACCAGCTGGGTCTAACCACTACTACCTACTACCATGTAACCAGCTGGGTCTAACCACTACTACCTACTTCCATGTAACCAGATGGGTCTAATCACTACTACCTACTACCATGTAACCAGCTGGGTCTAACCACTACCTTATAACCAGCTGTGTCTAACCACTACCAACCACTATTATGTAACCAGCTGGGTCAAACCACTACTACATTGTAACCAGCTGGGTCTAACTACTACCTTGTAACCAGCTGGGTCTAACCACTACCTTGTAACCAGCTGGGTCTAACCACTGCCATGTAACCAGCTGAGCCTAACCACTACCTTGTAACCAGCTGAGCCTAACCACTACCTTGTAACCAGCTGGGTCTAACCACTACCTTGTAACCAGCTGTGTCTAACCACAACCAACCACTATTTTGTAACCAGCTGGGTCTAACCACTACTACCTTGTAACCAGCTGGGTCTAACTACTACTACCTACTACCATGTAACCAGCTGGGCCTAACCACTACCTTGTAGCCAGCTGGGTCTAACTACTACCTTGTAACCAGCTGGGTCTAACCACTACTACCTACTACCATGTAACCAGCTGGGTCTAACCACTACAACCTACTTCCATGTAACCAGATGGGTCTAATCACTACTACGTACTACCATGTAACCAGCTGGGTCTAACCACTACTACCTACTACCATGTAACCAGCTGGGCCTAACCACTACCTTGTAACCAGCTGGGTCTAACCACTACCTTATAACCAGCTGTGTCTAACCACTACCAACCACTATTATGTAACCAGCTGGGTCAAACCACTACTACATTGTAACCAGCTGGGTCTAACTACTACCTTGTAACCAGCTGGGTCTAACCACTACAACCTACTTCCATGTAACCAGATGGGTCTAATCACTACTACCTACTACCATGTAACCAGCTGGGTCTAACCACTACTACCTACTACCATGTAACCAGCTGGGCCTAACCACTACCTTGTAACCAGCCTAACCCCTACCTTGTAACCAGCTGAGCCTAACCACTGCCTTGTAACCAGCTGTGTCTAACTACTACCTTGTAACCAGCTGGGTCTAACTACTACCATGTAACCAGCTGGGTCTAACCACTACAACCTACTTCCATGTAACCAGATGGGTCTAATCACTACTACCTACTACCATGTAACCAGCTGGGTCTAACCACTACTACCTACTACCATGTAACCAGCTGGGCCTAACCACTACCTTGTAACCAGCTGGGTCTAACCACTACCTTATAACCAGCTGTGTCTAACCACTACCAACCACTATTATGTAACCAGCTGGGTCAAACCACTACTACATTGTAACCAGCTGGGTCTAACTACTACCTTGTAACCAGCTGGGTCTAACCACTACTACCTACTACCATGTAACCAGCTGGGTCTAACCACTACAACCTACTTCCATGTAACCAGATGGGTCTAATCACTACTACCTACTACCATGTAACCAGCTGGGTCTAACCACTACTACCTACTACCATGTAACCAGCTGGGTCTAACCACTACTACCTACTACCTTGTAACCAGCTGGGTCTAACCACTACCTTGTAACCAGCTGGGTCTAACCCTACCTTGTAACCAGCTGAGCCTAACCACTGCCTTGTAACCAGCTGGTCTAACTACTACCTTGTAACCAGCTGGGTCTAACTACTACCATGTAACCAGATGGGTCTAATCACTACTACCTACTACCATGTAACCAGCTGGGTCTAACCACTACTACCTACTACCATGTAACCAGCTGGGCCTAACCACTACCTTGTAACCAGCTGATTCTAACCACTACCTTGTAACCAGCTGTGTCTCACCACTACAACCACTATTATGTAACCAGCTGGGTCTAACCACTACTACATTGTAACCAGCTGGGTCTAACTACTACCTTGTAACCAGCTGGGTCTAACCACTACTACCTACTACCATGTAACCAGCTGGGTCTAACCACTACTACCTACTTCCATGTAACCAGATGGGTCTAATCACTACTACCTACTACCATGTAACCAGCTGGGTCTAACCACTACCTTATAACCAGCTGTGTCTAACCACTACCAACCACTATTATGTAACCAGCTGGGTCAAACCACTACTACATTGTAACCAGCTGGGTCTAACTACTACCTTGTAACCAGCTGGGTCTAACCACTACCTTGTAACCAGCTGGGTCTAACCACTGCCATGTAACCAGCTGAGCCTAACCACTACCTTGTAACCAGCTGACTAACCACTACCTTGTAACCAGCTGGGTAACCTACCTTGTAACCAGCTGTGTCTAACCACAACCAACCACTATTTTGTAACCAGCTGGGTCTAACCACTACTACCTTGTAACCAGCCTACTACCATGTAACCAGCTGGGTCTAACCACTGCCTTGTAACCAGCTGACTAACCCATGTAACCAGCTGGGCCGAACCACTACCTTGTAACCAGCTGGGTCTAATCACTACCTGTAACCAGCTGAGCCTAACAACTACCTTGTAACCAGCTGAGCCTAACAACTACCTTGTAACCAGCTGAGCCTAACCACTACCTTGTAACCAGCTGGGTCTAATCACTACCTTGTAACCAGCTGAGCCTAACAACTACCTTGTAACCAGCTGAGCCGAACCACTACCTTGTAACCAGCTGGGTCTAATCACTACCTTGTAACCAGCTGAGCCTAACAACTACCTTGTAACCAGCTGAGCCTAACCACTACAACGGTCTTACTTCCATGTAACCAGCTGGGTCTAATCACTACCTTGTAACCAGCTGTGTCTAACCATTACCAACCACTACCATGTAACCAGCTGGGTCTAACTACTACTACCATGTAACCAGCTGGGTCTAACCACTACTACCTACTACCATGTAACCAGCTGGGCCTAACCACTACCTTGTAACCAGCTGGGTCTAACCACTACCTTATAACCAGCTGTGTCTAACCACTACCAACCACTATTATGTAACCAGCTGGGTCAAACCACTACTACATTGTAACCAGCTGGGTCTAACTACTACCTTGTAACCAGCTGGGTCTAACCACTACTACCTACTACCATGTAACCAGCTGGGTCTAACCACTACAACCTACTTCCATGTAACCAGATGGGTCTAATCACTACTACCTACTACCATGTAACCAGCTGGGTCTAACCACTACTACCTACTACCATGTAACCAGCTGGGTCTAACCACTACTACCTACTACCTTGTAACCAGCTGGGCCTAACCCCTACCTTGTAACCAGCTGAGCCTAACCACTGCCTTGTAACCAGCTGTGTCTAACTACTACCTTGTAACCAGCTAGGTCTAAACTACCTAACCATGTAACCAGTAACCAGATGGGTCTAATCACTACTACCTACTACCATGTAACCAGCTGGGTCTAACCACTACTACCTACTACCATGTAACCAGCTGGGCCTAACCACTACCTTGTAACCAGCTGATTCTAACCACTACCTTGTAACCAGCTGTGTCTCACCACTACCAACCACTATTATGTAACCAGCTGGGTCTAACCACTACTACATTGTAACCAGCTGGGTCTAACTACTACCTTGTAACCAGCTGGGTCTAACCACTACTACCTACTACCATGTAACCAGCTGGGTCTAACCACTACTACCTACTTCCATGTAACCAGATGGGTCTAATCACTACTACCTACTACCATGTAACCAGCTGGGTCTAACCACTACCTTATAACCAGCTGTGTCTAACCACTACCAACCACTATTATGTAACCAGCTGGGTCAAACCACTACTACATTGTAACCAGCTGGGTCTAACTACTACCTTGTAACCAGCTGGGTCTAACCACTACCTTGTAACCAGCTGGGTCTAACCACTGCCATGTAACCAGCTGAGCCTAACCACTACCTTGTAACCAGCTGAGCCTAACCACTACCTTGTAACCAGCTGGGTCTAACCA
Organism: Oncorhynchus keta; assembly: GCF_023373465.1. Taxonomy (NCBI): domain Eukaryota; kingdom Metazoa; phylum Chordata; class Actinopteri; order Salmoniformes; family Salmonidae; genus Oncorhynchus; species Oncorhynchus keta. The sequence goes on from NC_068439.1 coordinate 16,558,129, forward strand.
CTACCTTGTAACCAGCTGTGTCTAACCACAACCAACCACTATTTTGTAACCAGCTGGGTCTAACCACTACTACCTTGTAACCAGCTGGGTCTAACTACTACTACCTTGTAACCAGCTGGGTCTAACCACTACTACCATGTAACCAGCTGGGTCTAAATACTACCTTGTAACCAGATGGGTCAAACCACTGCCTTGTAACCAGCTGAGCCTAACCACTACCTTGTAACCAGCTGAGCCGAACCACTACCTTGTAACCAGCTGGGTCTAATCACTACCTTGTAACCAGCTGAGCCTAACAACTACCTTGTAACCAGCTGAGCCTAACCACTACCTTGTGACCCGCTCGGTCTTACTACTACCATGTAACCAGCTGGGTCTAACCACTACCTTGTAACCAGCTGTGTCTAACCATTACCAACCACTATTATGTAACCAGCTGGGTCTAACTACTACTACCATGTAACCAGATGGGTCTAACCACTACCTTGTAACCAGCTGAGCCTAACCACTACCTTATAACCAGCTGTGTCTAACCACTACCTTGTAACCAGCTGGGTCTGACCACTACCTTGTAACCAGCTGAGCCTAACCACTACCTTGTAACCAGCTGGGTCTAACCACTACCATGTAACCAGCTGGGTCTAACCACTACCTTATAACCAGCTGTGTCTCACCACTACCAACCACTATTATGTAACCAGCTGGGTCTAACTACTACTACCATGTAACCAGCTGGGTCTAACCACTACCTTGTAACCAGCTGGGTCTGACCACTACCTTGTAACCAGCTGAGCCTAACCACTACCTTGTAACCAGCTGGGTCTAACCACTACCTTGTAACCAGCTGGGTCTAATCACTACTACCTACTACCATGTAACCAGCTGGGTCTAACCACTACTACCTACTACCATGTAACCAGCTGGGTCTAACTACTACCTTGTAACCAGCTGGGTCTAACCACTACCTTGTAACCAGCTGGGTCTAACCACTGCCATGTAACCAGCTGAGCCTAACCACTACCTTGTAACCAGCTGAGCCTAACCACTACCTTGTAACCAGCTGGGTCTAACCACTACCTTGTAACCAGCTGGGTCTAACCACTACCTTGTAACCAGCTGGGTCTAACTACTACCATGTAATCAGCTGGGTCTAACCACTACCTTGTAACCAGCTGTGTCTAACTACTACGTTGTAACCAGCTGGGTCTAACTACTACGTTGTAACCAGCTGGGTCTAACCACTACCTTATAACCAGCTGTGTCTCACCACTACCAACCACTAGTATGTAACCAGCTGGGTCTAACTACTACTACCATGTAACCAGCTGGGTCTAACCACTACCTTGTAACCAGCTGGGTCTAACCCTACCTTGTAACCAGCTGGGTCTAACTACTACCATGTAACCAGCTGGGTCTAACCACTACCTTGTAACCAGCTGTGTCTAACTACTACCATGTAACCAGCTGGGTCTAACCACTACCTTGTAACCAGCTGTGTCTCACCACTACCAACCACTATTATGTAACCAGCTGGGTCTAACTACTACTACCATGTAACCAGCTGGGTCTAACCACTACCTTGTAACCAGCTGGGTCTGACCACTACCTTGTAACCAGCTGAGCCTAACCACTACCTTGTAACCACCACTACCTACTTGTAACCAGCTGGGTCTCACCACTACTACTACTTCCATGTAACCAGATGGGTCTAATCACTACTACCTACTACCATGTAACCAGCTGGGTCTAACCACTACTACCTACTACCATGTAACCAGCTGGGTCTAACTACTACCTTGTAACCAGCTGGGTCTAACCACTACCTTGTAACCAGCTGGGTCTAACCACTGCCATGTAACCAGCTGAGCCTAACCACTACCTTGTAACCAGCTGAGCCTAACCACTACCTTGTAACCAGCTGGGTCTAACCACTACCTTGTAACCAGCTGGGTCTAACCACTACCTTGTAACCAGCTGGGTCTAACTACTACCATGTAATCAGCTGGGTCTAACCACTACCTTGTAACCAGCTGGGTCTAACTACTACGTTGTAACCAGCTGGGTCTAACTACTACGTTGTAACCAGCTGGGTCTAACCACTACCTTATAACCAGCTGTGTCTCACCACTACCAACCACTATTATGTAACCAGCTGGGTCTAACTACTACTACCATGTAACCAGCTGGGTCTAACCACTACCTTGTAACCAGCTGGGTCTAACCCCTACCTTGTAACCAGCTGGGTCTAACTACTACCATGTAATCAGCTGGGTCTAACCACTACCTTGTAACCAGCTGTGTCTAACTACTACCATGTAATCAGCTGGGTCTAACCACTACCTTGTAACCAGCTGTGTCTAACTACTACCTTGTAACCAGCTGGGTCTAACCACTACCTTGTAACCAGCTGTGTCTAACTACTACCTTGTAACCAGCTGGGTCTAACTACTACCATGTAATCAGCTGGGTCTAACCACTACCTTGTAACCAGCTGTGTCTAACTACTACCTTGTAACCAGCTGGGTCTAACCACTACCTTGTAAACAGCTGTGTCTAACTACTACCTTGTAACCAGCTGGGTCTGACCACTACCTTGTAACCAGCTGAGCCTAACCACTACCTTGTAACCAGCTGGGTCTAACCACTACCTTGTAACCAGCTGGGTCTAACCACTACTACCTACTACCATGTAACCAGCTGGGTCTCACCACTACTACCTACTTCCATGTAACCAGATGGGTCTAATCACTACTACCTACTACCATGTAACCAGCTGGGTCTAACCACTACTACCTACTACCATGTAACCAGCTGGGTCTAACTACTACCTTGTAACCAGCTGGGTCTAACCACTACCTTGTAACCAGCTGGGTCTAACCACTGCCATGTAACCAGCTGAGCCTAACCACTACCTTGTAACCAGCTGAGCCTAACCACTACCTTGTAACCAGCTGGGTCTAACCACTACCTTGTAACCAGCTGGGTCTAACCACTACCTTGTAACCAGCTGGGTCTAACTACTACCATGTAATCAGCTGGGTCTAACCACTACCTTGTAACCAGCTGTGTCTAACTACTACGTTGTAACCAGCTGGGTCTAACTACTACGTTGTAACCAGCTGGGTCTAACCACTACCTTATAACCAGCTGTGTCTCACCACTACCAACCACTATTATGTAACCAGCTGGGTCTAACTACTACTACCATGTAACCAGCTGGGTCTAACCACTACCTTGTAACCAGCTGGGTCTAACTACTACCATGTAATCAGCTGGGTCTAACCACTACCATGTAATCAGCTGGGTCTAACCACTACCTTGTAACCAGCTGTGTCTAACTACTACCATGTAATCAGCTGGGTCTAACCACTACCTTGTAACCAGCTGTGTCTAACTACTACCTTGTAACCAGCTGGGTCTAACCACTACCTTGTAACCAGCTGTGTCTAACTACTACCTTGTAACCAGCTGGGTCTAACTACTACCATGTAATCAGCTGGGTCTAACCACTACCTTGTAACCAGCTGTGTCTAACTACTACCTTGTAACCAGCTGGGTCTAACCACTACCTTGTAACCAGCTGTGTCTAACTACTACCTTGTAACTAGCTGGGTCTAACCCCTACCTTGTAACCAGCTGGGCCTAACCCCTACCTTGTAACCAGCTGAGCCTAACCACTGCCTTGTAACCAGCTGTGTCTAACTACTACCTTGTACCCAGCTGGGTCTAACCACTACCTTGTAACCAGCTGAGCCTAACCACTACCTTGTAACCAGCTGGGTCTAACCACTACCTTATAACCAGCTGTGTCTCACCACTACCAACCACTATTATGTAACCAGCTGGGTCTAACCACTACTACATTGTAACCAGCTGGGTCTAACTACTACCTTGTAACCAGCTGGGTCTAACCACTACTACCTACTACCATGTAACCAGCTGGGTCTAACCACTACAACCTACTTCCAGGTCTAATCACTACTACCTACTACCATGTAACTAGCTGGGTCTAACCACTACTACCTACTACCATGTAACCAGCTGGGCCTAACCACTACCTTGTAACCAGCTGGGTCTAACCACTACCTTATAACCAGCTGTGTCTAACCACTACCAACCACTATTATGTAACCAGCTGGGTCAAACCACTACTACATTGTAACCAGCTGGGTCTAACTACTACCTTGTAACCAGCTGGGTCTAACCACTACCTTATCACCAGCTGGGTCTAACCACTACCTTGTAACCAGCTGGGTCTAACCACTACCTTGTAACCAGCTGGGTCTAACCACTACCTTGTAACCAGCTGGGTCTAACCACTACCTTGTAACCAGCTGTGTCTAACCACAACCAACCACTATTATGTAACCAGCTGGGTCTAACTACTACTACCTTGTAACCAGCTGGGTCTAACCACTACTACCATGTAACCAGCTGGGTCTAACTACTACCTTGTAACCAGCTGTGTCTAACCCCTACCTTGTAACCAGCTGGGTCTAACCACTACCTTGTAACCAGCAAACCACTGCCTTGTAACCAGCTGAGCCTAACCACTACCTTGTAACCAGCTGAGCCGAACCACTACCTTGTAACCAGCTGGGTCTAATCACTACCTTGTAACCAGCTGGGCCTAACCACTACCTTGTAACCAGCTGAGCCTAACTACTACCTTGTGACCAGCTGGGTCTAACTACTACCTTGTAACCAGCTGGGTCAAACCACTACCTTGTAACCAGCTGTGTCTAACCACTACCTTGTAACCAGCTGGCCGAACCACTACCTTGTAACCAGCTGGGTCTAATCACTACCTTGTAACCAGCTATGTCTAACTACTACCTTGTAACCAGCTGTGTCTAACCACTACCTTGTAACCAGCTGGGTCTAACTACTACCATGTAACCAGCTGGGTCTAACACACCTTGTAACCAGCTGGGTCTGTAACCTTATAACCAGCTGTGTCTAACCATTACCAACCACTATTATGTAACCAGCTGGGTCTAACTACTACTACCATCTAACCAGCTGGGTCTAACCACTACCTTGTAACCAGCTGAGCCTAACCACTACCTTATAACCAGCTGTGTCTAACCACTACCTTGTAACCAGCTGGGTCTGACCACTACCTTGTAACCAGCTGAGCCTAACCACTACCTTGTAACCAGCTGGGTCTAACCACTACCATGTAACCAGCTGGGTCTAACCACTACCTTATAACCAGCTGTGTCTCACCACTACCAACCACTATTATGTAACCAGCTGGGTCTAACTACTACTACCTTATAACCAGCTGGTTCTAACACTACCTTGTAACCAGCTGGGTCTAACCACTACCTTATAACCAGCTGGGTCTAACCCTACTACCTACTACCATGTAACCAGCTGGTTCTAACCACTACTACATACTACCATGTAACCAGCTGGGTCTAACCACTACCTAACCAGCTGGGTCTAACCACTACCTTATAACCAGCTGGGTCTAACCACTACTACCTACTACCATGTAACCAGCTGGTTCTAACCACTACTACCTACTACCATGTAACCAGCTGGGTCTAACTACTACATTGTAACCAGCTGGGTCTACCTACCTTGTAACCAGCTGGGTCTAACCAGCTGGGTCTAACCACTACCTTGTAACCAGCTGGGTCTAACCACTACCTTGTAACCAGCTGGGTCTAACCACTACCTTGTAACCAGCTGGGTCTAACCACTACCTTGTAACCAGCTGTGTCTAACCACAACCAACCACTATTATGTAACCAGCTGGGTCTAACTACTACTACCTTGTAACCAGCTGGGTCTAACTACTACTACCTTGTAACCAGCTGGGTCTAACTACTACCTTGTAACCAGATGGGTCAGACCACTGCCTTGTAACCAGCTGAGCCTAACCACTACCTTGTAACCAGCTGAGCCGAACCACTACCTTGTAACCAGCTGGGTCTAATCACTACCTTGTAACCAGCTGAGCCTAACAACTACCTTGTAACCAGCTGAGCCTAACCACTACCTTGTAACCAGCTGGGTCTAACCACTACCTTGTAACCAGCTGTGTCTAACCACAACCAACCACTATTTTGTAACCAGCTGGGTCTAACCACTACTACCTTGTAACCAGCTGGGTCTAACAACTACTACCATGTAACCAGCTGGGTCTAAATACTACCTTGTAACCAGATGGGTCAAACCACTACCTTGTAACCAGCTGAGCCTAACCACTACCTTGTAACCAGCTGAGCCGAACCACTACCTTGTAACCAGCTGGGTCTAACTACCTTGTAACCAGCTGAGCCTAACTTCCTTGTAACCAGCTGAGCCTAACCACTACCTTGTGACCCGCTCGGTCTAACCTACCATGTAACCAGCTGGGTCTAACCAATACCTTGTAACCAGCTGTGTCTAACCATTACCAACCACTATTATGTAACCAGCTGGGTCTAACTACTACTACCATGTAACCAGCTGTGTCTAACCACTACCTTGTAACCAGCTGGGTCTGACCACTACCTTGTAACCAGCTGAGCCTAACCACTACCTCTTGTAACCAGCTGGGTCTAACCACTACCATGTAACCAGCTGGGTCTAACCACTACCTTATAACCAGCTGTGTCTCACCACTACCAACCACTGTTATGTAACCAGCTGGGTCTAACCACTACCATGTAACCAGCTGGCCTAACCACTACCTTGTAACCAGCTGGGTCTAACCACTACCTTATCACCAGCTGGGTCTAACCACTACCTTGTAACCAGCTGGGTCTAACCACTACCTTGTAACCAGCTGGGTCTAACCACTACCTTGTAACCAGCTGGGTCTAACCACTACCTTGTAACCAGCTGTGTCTAACCACAACCAACCACTATTATGTAACCAGCTGGGTCTAACTACTACTACCTTGTAACCAGCTGGGTCTAACCACTACTACCTTGTAACCAGCTGGGTCTAACCACTACCTTGTAACCAGCTGTGTCTAACCCCTACCTTGTAACCAGCTGGGTCTAACTACTACCTTGTAACCAGATGGGTCAAACCACTGCCTTGTAACCAGCTGAGCCTAACCACTACCTTGTAACCAGCTGAGCCGAACCACTACCTTGTAACCAGCTGGGTCTAATCACTACCTTGTAACCAGCTGAGCCTAACAACTACCTTGTAACCAGCTGAGCCTAACTACTACCTTGTGACCCGCTGGGTCTAACTACTACCATGTAACCAGCTGGGTCTAACCACTACCTTGTAACCAGCTGTGTCTAACTACTACCTTGTAACCAGCTGGGTCTAACCACTACCTTGTAGCCAGCTGGGTCCTACCACTACCTTGTAACCAGCTGTGTCTAACTACTACCTTGTAACCAGCTGTGTCTAACTACTACCTTGTAACCAGCTGGGTCTAACTACTACCATGTAACCAGCTGGGTCTAAACACTACCTTGTAACCAGCTGGGTCTAACCACTACCTTATAACCAGCTGTGTCTAACCATTACCAACCACTATTATGTAACCAGCTGGGTCTAACTACTACTACCATGTAACCAGCTGGGTCTAACCACTACCTTGTAACCAGCTGAGCCTAACCACTACCTTATAACCAGCTGTGTCTAACCACTACCTTGTAACCAGCTGGGTCTGACCACTACCTTGTAAACAGCTGAGCCTAACCACTACCTTGTAACCAGCTGGGTCTAACCACTACCATGTAACCAGCTGGGTCTAACCACTACCTGTACAACCAGCTGTGTCTCACCACTACCAACCACTATTATGTAACCAGCTGGGTCTAACTACTACTACCTTATAACCAGCTGGTTCTAACTACTACCTTGTAACCAGCTGGGTCTAACCACTACCTTATAACCAGCTGGGTCTAACCACTACTACCTACTACCATGTAACCAGCTGGTTCTAACCACTACTACATACTACCATGTAACCAGCTGGGTCTAACCACTACCTTGTAACCAGCTGGGTCTAACCACTACCTTATAACCTGCTGGGTCTAACCACTACTACCTACTACCATGTAACCAGCTGGTTCTAACCACTACTACCTACTACCATGTAACCAGCTGGGTCTAACTACTACATTGTAACCAGCTGGGTCTAACTACTACCTTGTAACCAGCTGGGTCTAACCACTACCTTATCACCAGCTGGGTCTAACCACTACCTTGTAACCAGCTGGGTCTAACCACTACCTTGTAACCAGCTGGGTCTAACCACTACCTTGTAACCAGCTGGGTCTAACCACTACCTTGTAACCAGCTGTGTCTAACCACAACCAACCACTATTATGTAACCAGCTGGGTCTAACTACTACTACCTTGTAACCAGCTGGGTCTAACTACTACCTTGTAACCAGCTGGGTCTAACCACTACCTTGTAACCAGCTGGGTCTAACCACTGCCTTGTAACCAGCTGAGCCTAACCACTACCTTGTAACCAGCTGAGCCTAACCACTACCTTGTAACCAGCTGGGTCTAATCACTACCTTGTAACCAGCTGAGCCTAACAACTACCTTGTAACCAGCTGAGCCCTAACCACTACCTTGTAACCAGCTGGGTCTAACCACTACCTTGTAACCAGCTGTGTCTAACCACAACCACCACTATTTTGTAACCAGCTGGGTCTAACCACTACCTTGTAACCAGCTGGGTCTAACCACTACTACCATGTAACCAGCTGGGTCTAAATACTACCTTGTAACCAGATGGGTCAAACCACTGCCTTGTAACCAGCTGAGCCTAACCACTACCTTGTAACCAGCTGAGCCGAACCACTACCTTGTAACCAGCTGGGTCTAATCACTACCTTGTAACCAGCTGAGCCTAACAACTACCTTGTAACCAGCTGAGCCTAACCACTACCTTGTGACCCGCTCGGTCTAACTACTACCATGTAACCAGCTGGGTCTAACCAATACCTTGTAACCAGCTGTGTCTAACCATTACCAACCACTATTATGTAACCAGCTGGGTCTAACTGATGGGTCTAACCACTAACCAGCTGTGTCTAACCACTACCTTGTAACCAGCTGGGTCTGACCACTACCTTGTAACCAGCTGAGCCTAACCACTACCTTGTAACCAGCTGGGTCTAACCACTACCATGTAACCAGCTGGGTCTAACCACTACCTTATAACCAGCTGTGTCTCACCACTACCAACCACTATTATGTAACCAGCTGGGTCTAACTACTACTACCATGTAACCAGCTGGGTCTAACCACTACCTTGTAACCAGCTGGGTCTGACCACTACCTTGTAACCAGCTGAGCCTAAACACTACCTTGTAACCAGCTGGGTCTAACCACTACCTTGTAACCAGCTGGGTCTAACCACTACTACCTACTACCATGTAACCAGCTGGGTCTCACCACTACTACCTACTTCCATGTAACCAGATGGGTCTAATCACTACTACCTACTACCATGTAACCAGCTGGGTCTAACCACTACTACCTACTACCATGTAACCAGCTGGGTCTACATACTACCTTGTAACCAGCTGGGTCTAACCACTACCTTGTAACCAGCTGGGTCTAACCACTGCCATGTAACCAGCTGACCCTAACCACTACCTTGTAACCAGCTGAGCCTAACCACTACCTTGTAACCAGCTGGGTCTAACCACTACCTTGTAACCAGCTGTGTCTAACCCCTACCTTGTAACCAGCTGGGTCTAACTACTACCTTGTAACCAGATGGGTCAAACCACTGCCTTGTAACCAGCTGAGCCTAACCACTACCTTGTAACCAGCTGAGCCGAACCACTACCTTGTAACCAGCTGGGTCTAATCACTACCTTGTAACCAGCTGAGCCTAACAACTACCTTGTAACCAGCTGAGCCTAACTACTACCTTGTGACCCGCTGGGTCTAACTACTACCATGTAACCAGCTGGGTCTAACCACTACCTTGTAACCAGCTGTGTCTAACTACTACCTTGTAACCAGCTGGGTCTAACCACTACCTTGTAGCCAGCTGGGTCTAACCACTACCTTGTAACCAGCTGTGTCTAACTACTACCTTGTAACCAGCTGTGTCTAACTACTACCTTGTAACCAGCTGGGTCTAACTACTACCATGTAACCAGCTGGGTCTAAACACTACCTTGTAACCAGCTGGGTCTAACCACTACCTTATAACCAGCTGTGTCTAACCATTACCAACCACTATTATGTAACCAGCTGGGTCTAACTACTACTACCATGTAACCAGCTCGGTCTAACCACTACCTTGTAACCAGCTGAGCCTAACCACTACCTTATAACCAGCTGTGTCTAACCACTACCTTGTAACCAGCTGGGTCTGACCACTACCTTGTAAACAGCTGAGCCTAACCACTACCTTGTAACCAGCTGGGTCTAACCACTACCATGTAACCAGCTGGGTCTAACCACTACCTTACAACCAGCTGTGTCTCACCACTACCAACCACTATTATGTAACCAGCTGGGTCTAACTACTACTACCTTATAACCAGCTGGTTCTAACTACTACCTTGTAACCAGCTGGGTCTAACCACTACCTTATAACCAGCTGGGTCTAACCACTACTACCTACTACCATGTAACCAGCTGGTTCTAACCACTACTACATACTACCATGTAACCAGCTGGGTCTAACCACTACCTTGTAACCAGCTGGGTCTAACCACTACCTTATAACCTGCTGGGTCTAACCACTACTACCTACTACCATGTAACCAGCTGGTTCTAACCACTACTACCTACTACCATGTAACCAGCTGGGTCTAACCACTACTACCTACTACCATGTAACCAGCTGGTTCTAACCACTACTACCTACTTCCATGTTACCAGCTGGGTCTAACCACTACTACCTACTACCATGTAACCAGCTGGGTCTAACCACTACTACCTACTACCATGTAACCAGCTGGGTCTAACCACTGCTACCTACTACCATGTAACCAGCTGGTTCTAACCACTACTACCTACTTCCATGTTACCAGCTGGGTCTAACCACTACTACCTACTACCATGTAACCCCATGGGTCTAACTACTACCTTGTAACCAGCTGGGTCTGACCACTACCTTGTAACCAGCTGGTTCTAACCACTACCTTGTAACCAGCTTTGTCTAACTACTACCTTGTTACCAGCTGGGTCTAACCACTACCTTGTAACCAGTTCGGTCTAACTACTACCATGTAACCAGCTGGGTCTAACCACTACCTTGTAACCAGCTGGGTCTAACCACTACCTTATCACCTGCTGGGTCTAACCACTACTACCTACTACCATGTAACCAGCTGGGTCTAACTACGACCTTGTAATCAGCTGGGTCTAAACACTACCTTGTAACAAGCTGGGTCTAACCACTACTACCTTCTACCATGTAACCAGCTGGGTCTAACCACTACTACATACTACCATGTAACCAGTTGGGCCTAACCACTGCCTTGTAACCAGCTGGGTCTAACCACTACCTTATAACCAGCTGGGTCTAACCACTACCTTATCACCAGCTGGGTCTAACCACTACTACCTACTACCATGTAACCAGTTGGGTCTAACTACGACCTTGTAATCAGCTGGGTCTAACCTCTACTACCTACTACCATGTAACCAGCTGGTTCTAACCACTACTACCTACTTCCATGTTACCAGCTGGGTCTAACCACTACTACCTACTACCATGTAACCCCATGGGTCTAACTACTACCTTGTAATCAGCTGGGTCTAACCACTGCCTTGTAACCAGCTGGGTCTAACCACTACCTTATAACCAGCTTGGTCTAACCACTACCTTATCACCAGCTGGGTCTAACCACTACTACCTACTACCATGTAACCAGCTGGGTCTAACTACGACCTTGTAATCAGCTGGGTCTAAACACTACCTTGTAACAAGCTGGGTCTAACCACTACCTTGTAATCAGCTGGGTCTAACCACTACTACCTTCTACCATGTAACCAGCTGGGTCTAACCACTACTACATACTACCATGTAACCAGCTGGGTCTAACCACTGCCTTGTAACCAGCTGGGTCTAACCACTACCTTATAACCAGCTGGGTCTAACCACTACCTTATAACCAGCTGGGTCTAACCACTACCTTATCACCAGCTGGGTCTAACCACTACTACCTACTACCATGTAACCAGTTGGGTCTAACTACGACCTTGTAATCAGCTGGGTCTAACCACTACTACCTACTACCATGTAACCAGCTGGGTCTAACCAGTACTAGATCTAGATTTGTGTGACTTAAACCTTATCGGCAAAAACTTCAAAATGAATTACAGATTTCTTGAGTTATCTTATATTCATTTTTTCAGGAAGTGATACTGACTTCGTTTCTATGGTGTCTCATATGCGACAAACATCACTAACTGCCATATCAAACCACACCCCCGAGGAGAAGAGTGTAAGTTCAGACTGAAATTAGGGGTGTTTTCTGATATAGACGTTTCTTGACACCAAGATATTACACCCATTGATGCTCGCCATTGGTCTGTGGACATTTCTTACACGTCGGGGACAACAGTTGTTGACAACTGTAGCATTGTAGCTTATCCTAACTCTTATCGTCAGTCTCCCAACCTGCCGCGCTAATTCACCTAACCTGCAACGTTAACTATCCTAACCTCCTATGTAAACAAATCATCAGTCTCACAACACCAGAACTGACCAATGGCAGGTATCAATGTGCATTTCCTTATGTCAGGGAACACACAAATAATTATTGCTTCCTCTCAAGGCAATTTGTCCACTACACAAGCTTTACTGTTTGTGTGTGTGTGTGTGTGTGTGTGTGTGTGTGTGTGTGTGTGTGTGTGTGTGTGTGTGTGTGTGTGTGTGTGTGTGTGTGTGTGTGTGTGTGTGTGTGTGTGTGTGTGTGTGTGTGTGTGTGTGTGTGTGTGTGTGCGCACATGTGTGGCAAATGCATGCATTTGGCTGAGACAAACATGTTTTTACCATTGTACCATATGTACCAAAAACTGTTAATACGTGAATTATGGGAATTATCAGTAAAATACTCTGAAACGTTTTACTGTTTTACTGCAGCATTCTGTAAATGATGGTACATTGTGGGAAAATGTTGTGGAAGGGGGAAAAATAGCTGTATTTAAATTGGACAGTAATTACACCTCAGAATACAGTTCCTTGCCATATCTTTGGAGAGTCAGAAACCTTTTGACCACTAGTGGGCGCATGGTATTGTTGTCGCTGCATTATAAGAGGCTATATTTGTTGCACCCAGGAGTGAGAAGGCTGTACCAATATAATATGTGGTTATAGTGCCCCAGCTATTTAAAATGTAAGGGTAAGATTGAAGTGGCAGAAAGTCTTAAACCTTGAATGGTTGAGCGTTTTCTGATGTCCTTTTGCTCTGTTTTGCCCTGTAGTCACTGCCAGTTTGGAAGCCTTTGTTAAGGCTTGTAGAAAGAAGTGCAAGAGATGTAAATCACCAAATCTTAATTCATATGGTGTGAACACTTTACCAAGCACCCAACCTGCTTGCACCAGTCCCTTGTATTAACAGTAAAATACTGTGAAATGCAAACCTCTCCCCTCAATGTATTTCATTCATTCTTCCATTTATTCATTCATTCATATTCATTCCAATTTGGGTGGCATTTACTTTTTAGTAGTATAATACAGTACATTTTACGGTATTGTACTGTGTTACACAATACTTGCTTTGATACTGTATTTATATTACAGTAGGTGTACTGAATATAAAATACAGAATGTTACTTGCCATCGAGCTGCCTGTAAGCTACTGTCAAATTCACAGTAACCCCTTTACAGTGTATATGCCTGTCGTATACTGTACCACAAATCACAACATGATTGTTCCCCTGATTCCTGCATTGTAATATGTGGCCCGTTCTTCAGACAAAACAAATGTGTCAATCATTCCCTAAGGATTCTCTCCCCTCCCTGTGTCCCCACCCAGGGTATGGCGACATGGGCAACTTGGGTAGCATGGCAGCCGGCATTTTAGTGATTAATGCACCGGGATATTAACAACGTTGGAACCGTGTTCAGTGGTCCGGGGTTGGAATGCTTTGGAGTGGGATGCCCTGGCATTAGGTAGTATTAGGTAATTAGCTAAATTGGCAGCACCAGAGTTTAATTAGCGCATCTCGCAGACCAAATGCTCGTTAATTACCCCCCACATATACATGCTCATTAGGGATTGGGCCCTAGGCTCTCATTAACTGGCTGGGCGTGTGTGTGTATCTGTCTGGGTATGTGTGGGGGCGTGAAGGTGGCAAGTAATTACATACTACAAACTTTTCGACACAAATGTCATGTTTGTATGAGGTCTTGGTATTCATAGGACATTAGGGGTACATTATTATTTAATTAACTGGGCAAGTCAGTTTAAGAACAAATTTTCATTTTCAATGACGGCCTAGGAACAGTGGGTTAACTGCCTTGTTGAGGAGTAGAGGAACATATCATTACCTTGTCAGCTCGTGGATTCGATCCACCAACCTTTCGGTTACTGGCCCAACGCTCTAACCACTAGGCTACCTGCCAGTACATTAAGGGTACATCACGGTACATCACGGGTACGTCGCGGGTATGTCGTGGGTGCATCATGGGTGCATCATGGGTACATCATGGGTACATCATGGGTACATCATGGCTACATCATGGGTGCATCATAGGTACATCATGGGTACATCATGGGTACATCATGGGTGCATCATGGCTACATCATGGGTGCATCATGGCTACATCATGGGTGCATCATGGCTACATCATGGGTGCATCATAGGTACATCATGGGTACATCATGGGTACATCATGGGTGCATCATGGCTACATCATGGGTACATCATGGGTGCATCATGGCTACATCATGGGTGCATCATAGGTACATCATGGGGTACATCATCTACATCATGGGTGCATCATAGGTACATCATGGGTACATCATGGGTACATCATGGGGCTACATCATGGGTGCATCATAGGTACATCATGGGTGCATCATGGGTGCATCATGGGTACATCATGGGTACATCATGGGTACATCATGGGTACATCATGGGTACATCATGGGTACATCATGGGTGCATCATAGGTACATCATGGGTACATCATGGGTACATCATGGGTGCATCATGGGTACATCATGGGTACATCATGGGTACATCATGGGTACATCATGGGTACATCATGGCTACATCATGGGTACATCATGGGTACATCATGGGTACATCATGGGTACATCATGGGTACATCATGGGTGCATCATGGGTACATCATGGGTACATCATGGGTACATCATGGGTACATCATGGGTACATCATGGGTGCATCATAGGTACATCATGGGTACATCATGGGTACATCATGGCTACATCATGGGTGGGTACATCATGGGTACATCATGGGTGCATCATGGCTACATCATGGGTGCATCATAGGTACATCATGGGTACATCATGGGTACATCATGGGTACATCATGGGTACATCATGGGTACATCATGGGTACATCATGGGTACATCATGGGTACATCATGGCTACATCATGGGTGCATCATGGGTACATCATGGGTACATCATGGGTGCATCATGGGTACATCATGGGTGCATCATGGGTACATCATGGGTACATCATGGGTACATCATGGGGGTACATCATGGGGCATCATGGCTACATCATGGGTGGGTACATCATGGCTACATCATGGGTACATCATGGGTACATCATGGCTACATCATGGGTGCATCATGGCTACATCATTGGTGCATCATAGGTACATCATGGGTACATCATGGGTACATCATGGGTGCATCATGGCTACATCATGGGTGCATCATAGGTAGATCATGGGTGCATCATAGGGGCATCATGGGTACATCATGGGTACATCATGGGTACATCATGGGTACATCATGGGTACATCATGGGTGCATCATGGGTGCATCATGGGTACATCATGGGTACATCATGGGTACATCATGGGTACATCATGGGTGCATCATGGGTACATCATGGGTACATCATGGGTACATCATGGGTACATCATGGGTACATCATGGGTGCATCATAGGTAGATCATTTACATTTACATTTACATTTCAGCAGACGTCTTACATTACAAATTGGGTGACATCAGTGGAACAGCCACTTGCATCTAAATGGGGGGAGAAGGGGGGAAGGATTACTTACCCTTACTTACCCTATCCATCAGGTGGGTTTCACATCATGTTCCACCATTGGGGGCCAGAGCAGCGAACAGTTTTGACTGGGCTGAACTGTACTTCCTCAGTGGTAGGGAGGCGAGCAGGCCAGAGGTGGATGAACGCAGTGGCCTGATCAGAGCCATCATGGTTCCCCTACATCATGGGATACATCATGGGTGAACACCAGACGGGCTGCGGCGTTCATGAGTTGTAGGGGTTTAATCATTGCAGTAATCAAGACGGGAGATGACAAGTGCCATGGGTACATCATGCGGATGGTAGCATGAATCACCGCCTTGAT
This sequence comes from Oncorhynchus keta, assembly GCF_023373465.1. NCBI lineage: Eukaryota > Metazoa > Chordata > Actinopteri > Salmoniformes > Salmonidae > Oncorhynchus > Oncorhynchus keta. The sequence goes on from NC_068439.1 coordinate 16,574,612, forward strand.
GGTGAGAACATCATCACGCCAAGGTTCTTAGCGCTCATCATGGGGTAGTTGTCAATCATGGGTACATCATGGGTACATCATGGGTGCATCATGGGTGCATCATGGGTACATCATGGGTACATCATGGCTACATCATGGGTGCATCATGGGCATCATGGGTGCATCATGGGTACATCATGGGTACATCATGGGTGCATCATGGGTACATCATGGGTACATCATGCATCATGGGTACATCATGGGTACATCATGGGTGCATCATAGGTACATCATGGGTACATCATGGGTACATCATGGGTGCATCATGGGTACATCATGGGTACATCATGGGTACATCATGGGTGCATCATGGCTACATCATGGGTACATCATGGGTACATCATGGGTACATCACTTCTCCAAGTGGATAAACCACTTCTCCAATCTTTCTGGGTCTACAACAAAGAACAAACAGCAAAAATATATACATTATCAAATACAAATCTTCGAATCAGAACAGTTAAAGACTACCAACAGGACAAAATACAAACCCTCCAACCCAAAAAAGGCCTGTGGGGTTGGTGGTATCCGAAATTAAATTGTGAAATATATAGAGCAGTGCTTTCCATAGCAGTGTGTTATCTATAGGAGTGTTATCTATCACAGTGGTATCTATAACAGTGTATTATCTATAGTAGTGTTTTCTCTATCAGTGTGTTATCTATAATATTGTGCTATCTATAGCAGTGTTACATAGATCAGTGTTATCTGTAGAAGTGTGTTATCCATAGCAGCATAATCTATAGCAGTGTGTTATCTTTAGCAGTATAATCTATAGCAGTGTGTTATCTTTAGCAGTATAATCTATAGCAGTGTGTTATCTTTAGCAGTATAATCTATAGCAGTGTGTTATCTTTAGCAGTATAATCTATAGCAGTGTGTTATCTTTAGCAGTATAATCTATAGCAGTGTGTTATCTTTAGCAGTATAATCTATAGCAGTGTGTTATCTTTAGCAGTATAATCTATAGCAGTGTGTTATCTTTAGCAGTATAATCTATAGCAGTGTGTTATCTTTAGCAGTATAATCTATAGCAGTGTGTTATCTTTAGCAGTATAATCTATAGCAGTGTGTTATCTTTAGCAGTATAATCTATAGCAGTGTGTTATCTTTAGCAGTATAATCTATAGCAGTGTGTTATCTTTAGCAGTGTGTTATCTATAGCAGTATAATCTATAGCAGTGTGTTATCCATAGCAGTGTGTTATCTATAGCAGCGTGTTATCTATAGCAGTATAATATATAGCAGTGTGTTATCTGCAGCAGTATAATCTATAGCAGTGTGTTATCTGCAGCAGTATAATCTATAGCAGTGTGTTATCTGCAGCAGTATAATCTATAGCAGTGTGTTATCTTTAGCAGTGTGTTATCTATAGCAGCGTGTTATCTATAGCAGTGTGGTATCGATAGCGGTGTGTTATCTATAGCGGTGTGTTTTCTATAGCAGTGTGTTTACTAATCCAGTGTGTTTACTAATCTATCACAGTGGTATCTATAACAGTGTATTATCTATAGTAGTGTTTTCTCTATCAGTGTGTTATCTATAATATTGTGCTATCTATAGCAGTGTTACATAGATCAGTGTTATCTGTAGAAGTGTGTTATCCATAGCAGCATAATCTATAGCAGTGTGTTATCTTTAGCAGTATAATCTATAGCAGTATAATCTATAGCAGTGTGTTATCTTTAGCAGTGTGTTATCTATAGCAGTATAATCTATAGCAGTGTGTTATCTTTAGCAGTGTGTTATCTATAGCAGCGTGTTATCTATAGCAGTATAATATATAGCAGTGTGTTATCTGCAGCAGTATAATCTATAGCAGTGTGTTATCTGCAGCAGTATAATCTATAGCAGTGTGTTATCTGCAGCAGTATAATCTATAGCAGTGTGTTATCTTTAGCAGTGTGTTATCTATAGCAGCGTGTTATCTATAGCAGTGTGGTATCGATAGCGGTGTGTTATCTATAGCGGTGTGTTTTATATAGCAGTGTGTTTACTAATCCAGTGTGTTTACTAATCCAGTATGTTATCTATAGCGCGTGTTATCTATAGCAGTGTGGTATCGATAGCGGTGTGTTATCTATAGCGGTGTGTTTTCTATAGCAGTGTGTTTACTAATCCAGTGTGTTATCTATAGCAGTGTGTTATCTATAGCAGTGTGTTTTCTATAACAGTGGGTTATCTATAGCAGTGTGTTATCTATAGCAGTGTGTTGCTATAGCATTGTGTTATCTATAGCAGCATAATCTATAGCAGTGTGTTATCTTTAGCAGTATAATCTATAGCAGTGTGTTATCTTTAGCAGTATAATCTATAGCAGTGTGTTATCTTTAGCAGTATAATCTATAGCAGTGTGTTATCTTTAGCAGTATAATCTATAGCAGTGTGTTATCTTTAGCAGTATAATCTATAGCAGTGTGTTATCTTTAGCAGTATAATCTATAGCAGTGTGTTATCTTTAGCAGTATAATCTATAGCAGTGTGTTATCTTTAGCAGTATAATCTATAGCAGTGTGTCATCTTTAGCAGTATAATCTATAGCAGTGTGTTATCTTTAGCAGTATAATCTATAGCAGTGTGTTATTTTTTAGCAGTATAATCTATAGCAGTGTGTTATCTTTAGCAGTGTGTTATCTATAGCAGTGTGTTATCTATAGCAGTGTGTTATCTATAGCAGTATAATCTATAGCAGTGTGTTTTTATAGCAGTATAATCTATAGCAGTGTGTTATCTATAGCAGTTTAATCAGCGTGTTATCTATAGCAGTATAATATATAGCAGTGTGTTATCTGCAGCAGTGTAATCTATAGCAGTGTGTTATCTGCAGCAGTATAATCTATAGTGTGTGTTATCTGCAGCAGTATAATCTATAGCAGTGTTATCTTTAGCAGTGTGTTATCTATAGCAGCGTGTTATCTATCATGTTCCCCTTATGTGGAAAAAATATCTATAGACGAGTGTGTTATCTATAGCGGTGTGTTTTCTATAGCAGTGTGTTTACTAACACAAATGTGTTATCTAGGTTTTAGCAGTGTGTTATCTATAGCAGTGTGTTTTCTATAGCAGTGGGTTATCTATAGCAGTGTGTTATCTATAGCAGTGTGTTGCTATAGCATTGTGTTATCTATAGCAGTATAATCTATAGCAGTGTGTTATCTTTAGCAGTATAATCTATAGCAGTGTGTTATCTTTAGCAGTATAATCTATAGCAGTGTGTTATCTTTAGCAGTATAATCTATAGCAGTGTGTTATCTTTAGCAGTATAATCTATAGCAGTGTGTTATCTTTAGCAGTATAATCTATAGCAGTGTGTTATCTTTAGCAGTATAATCTATAGCAGTGTGTTATCTTTAGCAGTATAATCTATAGCAGTGTGTTATCTTTAGCAGTATAATCTATAGCAGTGTGTCATCTTTAGCAGTATAATCTATAGCAGTGTGTTATCTTTAGCAGTATAATCTATAGCAGTGTGTTATCTTTAGCAGTATAATCTATAGCAGTGTGTTATCTTTAGCAGTGTGTTATCTATAGCAGTATAATCTATAGCAGTGTGTTATCCATAGCAGTATAATCTATAGCAGTGTGTTATCTTTAGCAGTGTATTATCTATAGCACCGTGTTATCTATAGCAGTATAATATATAGCAGTGTGTTATCTGCAGCAGTATAATCTATAGCAGTGTGTTATCTGCAGCAGTATAATCTATAGCAGTGTGTTATCTGCAGCAGTATAATCTATAGCAGTGTGTTATCTTTAGCAGTGTGTTATCTATAGCAGTGTGTTATCTATAGCAGCGTGTTATCTATAGCAGTGTGGTATCGATAGCGGTGTGTTATCTATAGCGGTGTGTTTTCTATAGCAGTGTGTTTACTAATCCAGTGTGTTTACTAATCCAGTATGTTATCTATAGCGCGTGTTATCTATAGCAGTGTGGTATCGATAGCGGTGTGTTATCTATAGCGGTGTGTTTTCTATAGCAGTGTGTTTACTAATCCAGTGTGTTATCTATAGCAGTGTGTTATCTATAGCAGTGTGTTTTCTATAACAGTGGGTTATCTATAGCAGTGTGTTATCTATAGCAGTGTGTTGCTATAGCATTGTGTTATCTATACCAGTATAATCTATAGCTGTGTGTTATCTGTAGAAGCGTGTTATCTATAGCAGTATAATCTATAGCAGTATGTTTTCTATAGCGGTGTGTTATCTATAGCAGTGTGTTATCTATAGCATTGTGTTGTCTATAGCAGTGTGTTATCTATAGCAGTATAATCTATAGCTGTGTGTTATCTGTAGAAGCGTGTTATCTATAGCAGTATAATCTATAGCAGTATGTTTTCTATAGCAGCGTGTTATCTATAGCAGTGTGTTATCTATAGCAGTGTGTTAACTAATGCAGTGTGTTTTCTATAGCAGCGTGATATCTATAGCAGTATAATCTATAGCTGTATGTTTTCTATAGCAGTATAATCTATAGCTGTATGTTTTCTATAGCAGCGTGTTATCTATAGCAGTGTGTTATCTATAGCGGTGTGTTTTCTATAGCGGTGTATTTTCTATAGCAGTGTGTTATCTATAGCAGTGTGTTAACTAATGCAGTGTGTTTTCTATAGCAGTGTGTTATTTATAACAGTGTATTACCTACAACACTGTGTTATCTATAGCAGTGTATTACCTATAACACTGTGTTATCTATAGCAGTGTGTTTTCTATAGCGGTGTGTTTTCTATAGCAGTATGTTATCTATAGCGGTGTGTTTTCTATAGAGGTGTGTTTTCTATAGCAGTGTGTTATCTATAGAAGTGTGTTAACTAATGGGGTGTGTTTTCTATAGCAGTGTGTTAACTAATGCAGTGTGTTTTCTATAGCAGCGTGTTATCTTTAACAGTGTGTTAGCTATAGCAGTGTGTTATCTATAGCAGTGTATTACCTATAACAGTGTGTTATCTATAGCAGTGTATTACCTAAACAGTATGTTATCTATAGCAGTGTGTTTTCTATAGCGGTGTGTTTTCTATAGCAGTATGTTATCTATAGCGGTGTGTTTTCTATATTAGTATATTTTCTAATAGCATGTAGTTAATCTATAGCAGTGTGTTAATGGAGTCATGCAGTGAAATATCTATAATTGGACAGAGAAGGAGTGTGTTACACACACAGCAGTGTGTTACACACACACACACACACACACACACACAGCATAATCGCAGCTGAACATGTTTTCTACACACGTGTTATCTATACACAGTGTGTTATCTATAGCACGGTGTGTTTTCTATTAGGTTTATTTTTATTGAAGTGTGTGTTAATCTAATGCAGTGTGTTTCTATAGCAGTGTGTTATCTATAGCAGTGTGTTATCTATAGCAGTGTGTTAACTAATGCAGTGTTAATCTATAGCAGTGTGTTATTTATAGCAGTATAATCTATAGCGGTGTGTTATCTATAGTGTTTAATCTATAGCAGTGTGTTATCTATAGCAGTGTGTTAACATATGCAGTGTGTTTTCTATAGCAGTGTGTTATCTATAGCAGTTAATCTATAGCATTGTGTTATCTATAGCAGTGTGTTATCTAAAGTGTGTTATCTATAGCAGTGTAATCTGTAGCAGTATAATCTGTAGCAGTAAAATCTGTAGCAGATAATATCGACATCATGTTCCCCTTATGTGGAAAATATCTGTGTTGTCAGAGAATCTATAGCAGTGTGCTATCGATAGCGGTGTGTTTTCTAATGTAGTGTGTTATCTATAGCAGTGTGTTATCTACAGTGGTGTGTTACCTATAGCAGTATAATCTATAGCAGTGTGTTATCTATAGCAGTATAATCTATGGCAGTGTGTTATCTATAGCAATGTCTTATCAATCGCAGTGTGTTACCTATAACAGTGTGTTATCTATAGCAGTGTGTTGTCTTTAGCAGTGTGTTATCTATAGCAGTTTAATCTATGGCAGTGTGTTATCTACAGCAGTGTGTTATCTATAGCAGTGTGTTATCTATAGCAGTGTATTACCTATAACAGTGTGTTATCTATAGCAGTGTGTTATCTATAGCAGTGTATTACCTATAACAGTGTGTTATCTATAGCAGTGTGTTTTCTATAGCGGTGTGTTTTCTATAGCGGTGTGTTTTCTATAGAAGTGTGTTAACTAATGGGGTGTGTTTTCTATAGCAGTGTGTTATCTATAGCAGTGTGTTAACTAATGGGGTGTGTTTTCTATAGCAGTGTGTTATCTATAGCAGTGTGTTAACTAATGGGGTGTGTTTTCTATAGCGGTGTGTTTTCTATAGCAGTGTGTTATCTATAGAAGTGTGTTAACTAATGGGGTGTGTTTTCTATAGCAGTGTGTTATCTATAGCAGTGTGTTAACTAATGCAGTGTGTTTTCTATAGCAGCATGTTATCTTTAACAGTGTGTTAGCTATAGCAGTGTGTTATCTATAGCAGTGTATTACCTATAACAGTGTGTTATCTATAGCAGTGTGTTATCTATAGCAGTGTGTTTTCTATAGCGGTGTGTTTTCTATAGCAGTATGTTATCTATAGCGGTGTGTTTTCTATAGCGGTGTATTTTCTATAGCAGTGTGTTATCTATAGCAGTGTGTTAACTAATGCAGTGTGTTTTCTATAGCAGTGTGTTATCTATAGCAGTGTGTTAACTAATGCAGTGTGTTTTCTATAGCAGTGTGTTATCTATAGCAGTGTGTTTTCTATAGCGGTGTATTTTCTATAGCAGTGTGTTGTCTTTAGCAGTGTGTTATCTATAGCAGTTTAATCTATAGCGGTGTGTTATCTATAGCAGTATAATCTATAGCGGTGTGTTATCTATAGCAGTATAATCTATAGCGGTGTGTTATCTATAGCAGTATAATCTATAGCGGTGTGTTATCTGTAGCAGTTTAATCTATAGCGGTGTGTTTTCTATAGCAGCATGTCATCTATAGCAGTGTGTTATCTATAGCAGTGTGTTATCTATAGCAGTATAATATATAGCAGTTTAATCTATATTAGTATAATCTGTAGCAGTAAAATCTATATTAGTATAATCTGTAGCAGTAAAATCTGTAGTAGAAAGTATTGACGTGGAGTCATGTTCCCCTTATGTGGAGAAATATCTATAATTGGACAGAGAAGGAGACTGAACAGTACACACACACACACACACAACGCACGAACACACACACACACACACACACACACACACACACAACGCACGAACACACACACACACAAACACACACACACACACACACACATACATACATACACACGCACACACACGCACACACACATTAGGTTTAGGTTTTGATTGAAGTGTGACATAATCTATAGCAGTGTGTTATCTGTAGCAGTGTGTTATCTATAGCAGTGTGTTATCTATAGCAGTGTGTTAACTAATGCAGTTTAATCTATAGCGGTGTGTTTTCTATAGCAGTATAATCTATAGCGGTGTGTTATCTATAGCAGTTTAATCTATAGCGGTGTGTTATCTATAGCAGTTTAATCCATAGCAGTGTGTTATCTATAGCAGTGTGTTATCTATAGCATTGGGTTACCTATAGCATTGTGTTATCTATAGCAGTGTGTTATCTAAAGTGATGTGTTATCTATAGCAGTATAATCTAGCAGTATAAGCAGTATAATCTGTAGCAGTATAATCTGTAGCAGTAAAATCTGTAGCAGATAATATCGACATCATGTTCCCCTTATGTGGAAAAATATCTATAATTGGACAGAGAAGGAGACTGAACAGTACACACACACACACACACAACGCACGAACACACACACACATACACACACGCACACACGCACACACACACACACACACACACATACGCACACACGCACACACACACACACACACATGCGCACACACACACACACACACTCACACACAAATCAGGTCGGTAATAATCTAGATTTAGGTTTTGATTGAAGTGTGACATAATCTATAGCGGTGTGTTATCTATAGCAGTATAATCTATAGCGGTGTGTTATCTATAGCAGTATAATCTATGGCAGTGTGTTATCTATAGCAGTATAATCTATAGCGGTGTGTTATCTATAGCAGTATAATCTATGGCAGTGTGTTATCTATAGCAGTATAATCTATAGTGTGTTATCTATAGCAGTATAATCTATGGCAGTGTGTTATCTATAGCAGTATAATCTATAGCGGTGTGTTATCTATAGCAGTATAATCTATGGCAGTGTGTTATCTATAGCAGTTTAATCTATAGCGGTGTGTTATCTATAGCAGTATAATCTATGGCAGTGTGTTATCTATAGCAGTATAATCTATAGAGGTGTGTTATCTATAGCAGTATAATCTATAGCGGTGTGTTATCTATAGCAGCAGTTTAATCTATAGCGGTGTGTTATCTATAGCAGTGTAATCTATAGCGGTGTGTTATCTATAGCAGTATAATCTATAGCGGTGTGTTATCTATAGCAGTATAATCTATAGCGGTGTGTTATCTATAGCAGTATAATCTATAGCGGTGTGTTATCTGTAGCAGTTTAATCTATAGCGGTGTGTTTTCTATAGCAGCATGTCATCTATAGCAGTGTGTTATCTATAGCAGTGTGTTATCTATAGCAGTATAATATATAGCAGTTTAATCTATATTAGTATAATCTGTAGCAGTAAAATCTATATTAGTATAATCTGTAGCAGTAAAATCTGTAGTAGAAAGTATTGACGTGGAGTCATGTTCCCCTTATGTGGAGAAATATCTATAATTGGACAGAGAAGGAGACTGAACAGTACACACACACACACACACAACGCACGAACACACACACACACACACACACACACACACAACGCACGAACACACACACACACAAACACACACACACACACACACACACATCTACATACACACGCACACACACGCACACACACATTAGGTTTAGGTTTTGATTGAAGTGTGACATAATCTATAGCAGTGTGTTATCTGTAGCAGTGTGTTATCTATAGCAGTGTGTTATCTATAGCAGTGTGTTAACTAATGCAGTTTAATCTATAGCGGTGTGTTTTCTATAGCAGTATAATCTATAGCAGTGTGTTATCTATAGCAGTTTAATCTATAGCGGTGTGTTATCTATAGCAGTTTAATCCATAGCAGTGTGTTATCTATAGCAGTGTGTTATCTATAGCATTGGGTTACCTATAGCATTGTGTTATCTATAGCAGTGTGTTATCTAAAGTGATGTGTTATCTATAGCAGTATAATCTGTAGCAGTATAATCTGTAGCAGTAAAATCTATAGACATCATGTTCCCCTTATGTGAAAAATATCTATATTGGACAGAGAAGGAGACTGAACAGTAGCAGAACACACACACACATACACACACGCACACACGCACACACACACACACATACGCACACACGCACACACACACACACACACACACATGCGCACACACACACACACTCACACACAAATCAGGTCGGTTAATCTAGGTTTTGATTGAAGCATCTATGTGTGTTATCTATATCTATAATCTATAGCGGTGTGTTATCTATAGCAGTATAATCTATGGCAGTGTGTTATCTATAGCAGTATAATCTATAGCGGTGTGTTATCTATAGCAGTATAATCTATGGCAGTGTGTTATCTATAGCAGTATAATCTATAGCATTGTGTTATCTATAGCAGTATAATCTATGGCAGTGTGTTATCTATAGCAGTATAATCTATAGCGGTGTGTTATCTATAGCAGTATAATCTATGGCAGTGTGTTATCTATAGCAGTTTAATCTATAGCGGTGTGTTATCTATAGCGGTGTGTTATCTATAGCAGTGTGTTATCTATAGCAGTATAATCTATAGCGGTGTGTTATCTATAGCAGTATCATCTATAGCGGTGTGTTATCTATAGCAGTTTCATCTATAGCGGTGTGTTATCTATAGCAGTATAATCTATAGCGGTGTGTTATCTATAGCAGTATAATCTATAGCGGTGTGTTATCTATAGCAGTATAATCTATAGCGGTGTGTTATCTATAGCAGTATAATCTATAGCGGTGTGTTATCTATAGCAGTGTCATCTATAGCGGTGTGTTATCTATAGCAGCATGTCATCTATAGCGGTGTGTTATCTATAGCAGTGTGTTATCTATAGCAGTATAATCTATAGCAGTTTAATCTATATTAGTATAATCTGTAGCAGTAAAATCTATATTAGTATAATCTGTAGCAGTAAAATCTGTAGTAGATAATATCGACAGTCATGTTCCCCTTATGTGGAGAAATATCTATAATTGGACAGAGAAGGAGACTGAACAGTACACACACACACACACACAACGCACGAACACACACACACATACACACACGCACACACACACACACACACACACACATGCACACACACACACACATACACACAAACAGGCACACATACATTAGGTTTAGGTTTTGATTGAAGTGTGACATAATCTATAGCGGTGTGTTATCTATAGCAGTATAATCTATAGCAGTGTGTTATCTGCAGCAGTATAATATATAGCAGTATAGTCTATAGCGGTGTGTTATCTATAGCAGTAGAATCTATAGCGGTGTGTTATCTATAGCAGTATAATCTATAGTGGTGTGTTATCTATAACAGTATAATCTATAGCGGTGTGTTATCTATAGCAGTATAATATATAGCAGTTTAATCTATATTAGTATAATCTGTAGCAGTAAAATCTATATTAGTATAATCTGTAGCAGTAAAATCTGTAGTAGAAAATATCGACGTGGAGTCATGTTCCCCTTATGTGGAGAAATATCTATAATTGGACAGAGAAGGAGACTGAACAGTACACACACACACACACAACGCACGAACACACACACACACACAACGCACGAACACACACACACACACACAAACACACACACACACACACACACTCACACACACACACACATACATACATACACACGCACACACACGCACACACACATTAGGTTTAGGTTTTGATTGAAGTGTGACATAATCTATAGCAGTGTGTTATCTATAGCAGTGTGTTATCTATAGCAGTGTGTTAACTAATGCAGTTTAATCTATAGCGGTGTGTTTTCTATAGCAGTATAATCTATAGCGGTGTGTTATCTATAGCAGTTTAATCTATAGCGGTGTGTTATCTATAGCAGTTTAATCCATAGCAGTGTGTTATCTATAGCAGTGTGTTATCTATAGCATTGGGTTACCTATAGCATTGTGTTATCTATAGCAGTGTGTTATCTAAAGTGATGTGTTATCTATGTTATCTATAGCAGTATAATCTGCAATATAATCTATAGCAGTATAATCTATAATCTGTAGCAGTAAAATCTGTAGCAGATAATATCGACATCATGTTCCCCTTATGTGGAAAAATATCTATAATTGGACAGAGAAGGAGACTGAACAGTACACACACACACACACACAACGCACGAACACACACACACATACACACACGCACACACGCACACACACACACATACGCACACACACACACACACACACACACACACACACACACACACACACACTCACACACAAACAGGTCGGTAATAATCTAGATTTAGGTTTTGATTGAAGTGTGACATAATCTATAGCGGTGTGTTATCAAATAGCAGTAATAATCTATTTAGGTGTGTTATCTATAGCAGTATAATCTATGGCAGTGTGTTATCTATAGCAGTATAATCTATAGCGGTGTGTTATCTATAGCAGTATAATCTATGGCAGTGTGTTATCTATAGCAGTATAATCTATAGCGGTGTGTTATCTATAGCAGTATAATCTATGGCAGTGTGTTATCTATAGCAGTATAATCTATAGCGGTGTGTTATCTATAGCAGTATAATCTATGGCAGTGTGTTATCTATAGCAGTTTAATCTATAGCGGTGTGTTATCTATAGCAGTATAATCTATGGCAGTGTGTTATCTATAGCAGTATAATCTATAGCGGTGTGTTATCTATAGCAGTATAATCTATAGCGGTGTGTTATCTATAGCAGTATAATCTATAGCGGTGTGTTATCTATAGCAGTTTAATCTATAGCGGTGTGTTATCTATAGCAGTATAATCTATAGCGGTGTGTTATCTATAGCAGTATAATCTATAGCGGTGTGTTATCTATAGCAGTATAATCTATAGCGGTGTGTTATCTATAACAGTATAATCTATAGCGGTGTGTTATCTATAGCGGTGTGTTATCTATAGCAGCATGTCATCTATAGCGGTGTGTTATCTATAGCAGTGTGTTATCTATAGCAGTATAATATATAGCAGTTTAATCTATATTAGTATAATCTGTAGCAGTAAAATCTATATTAGTATAATCTGTAGCAGTAAAATCTGTAGTAGAAAATATCGATCTATCAGTTCCCCTTATGTGGAGAAATATCTATAAGACAGAGAAGGATCTAACAGTACACACATAATCTATACGCACGAACACACACATCACATAGCACGAACACACACACACAAACACACACACACACACACACACACATACATACATACACACGCACACACACATTAGGTTTAGGTTTTGATTGAAGTGTGACATAATCTATAGCAGTGTGTTATCTGTAGCAGTGTGTTATCTATAGCAGTGTGTTATCTATAGCAGTGTGTTAACTAATGCAGTTTAATCTATAGCGGTGTGTTTTCTATAGCAGTATAATCTATAGCGGTGTGTTATCTATAGCAGTTTAATCTATAGCGGTGTGTTATCTATAGCAGTTTAATCCATAGCAGTGTGTTATCTATAGCAGTGTGTTATCTATAGCATTGGGTTACCTATAGCATTGTGTTATCTATAGCAATGTGTTATCTAAAGTGATGTGTTATCTATAGCAGTATAATCTATAGCAGTATAATCTATAGCAATATAATCTATAGCAGTATAATCTGTAGCAGTAAAATCTGTAGCAGATAATATCGACATCATGCTTATGTGAAAAATATCTATAATTGGACAGAGAAGGAGACTGAACATCACATACGCACGAACACACACACACATACACACACGCACGCACACACGCACACACACACACATCACATACGCACACACGCACACACACACACACATGCGCACACACACACACACACACTCATCACAAATCAGGTCGGTAATAATCTAGATTTAGGTTTTGATTGAAGTGTGACATAATCTATGTGTGTTATCTATAGCAGTATAATCTATAGCGGTGTGTTATCTATAGCAGTATAATCTATGGCAGTGTGTTATCTATAGCAGTATAATCTATAGCGGTGTGTTATCTATAGCAGTATAATCTATGGCAGTGTGTTATCTATAGCAGTATAATCTATAGCGGTGTGTTATCTATAGCAGTATAATCTATGGCAGTGTGTTATCTATAGCAGTATAATCTATAGCGGTGTGTTATCTATAGCAGTATAATCTATGGCAGTGTGTTATCTATAGCAGTATAATCTATAGCGGTGTGTTATCTATAGCAGTATAATCTATGGCGGTGTGTTATCTATAGCAGTATAATCTATAGCGGTGTGTTATCTATAGCAGTATAATCTATAGCGGTGTGTTATCTATAGCAGTGTAATCTATAGCGGTGTGTTATCTATAGCAGTGTTATCTATAGCGGTGTGTTATCTATAGCAGTATAATCTATAGCGGTGTGTTATCTATAGCAGCATGTCATCTATAGCGGTGTGTTATCTATAGCAGTATAATCTATAGTGTGTTATCTATAGCAGTATAATCTATAGCGGTGTGTTATCTATAGCAGTATAATCTATAGCGGTGTGTTATCTGTAGCAGTTTAATCTATAGCGGTGTGTTATCTATAGCAGCATGTCATCTATAGCAGTGTGTTATCTATAGCAGTGTGTTATCTATAGCATTGTGTTACCTATAGCATTGTGTTATCTATAGCAGTGTGTTATCTAAAGTGATGTGTTATCTATAGCAGTGTGTTATCTATAGCAGTGTGTTATCTATAGCATTGTGTTGTCTTTAGCAGTGTGTTATCTATAGCAGTTGAATCTATGGCAGTGTGTTATCTACAGCAGTGTGTTATCTATAGCAGTGTGTTATCTATAGCAGTATATCTATAGCAGTGTGTTATCTATAGCAGTATAATCTATAGCGGTGTGTTATCTATAGCAGTATAATCTATGGCAGTGTGTTATCTATAGCAGTATAATCTATAGCGGTGTGTTATCTATAGCAGTATAATCTATGGCAGTGTGTTATCTATAGCAATGTGTTATCTATAGCAGTGTGTTATCTATAGCAGTGTATTACCTATAACAGTGTGTTATCTATAGCAGTGTGTTATCTATAGCAGTGTATTACCTATAACAGTGTGTTATAGGTGGTATCTAGCTCAGTTGGTAGAGCATGGCATTGTAACGCAGGGTAGTGGGTTCGATCCCCGGGACCACCCATACGTAGAATGTATGCACACATGACTGTAAGTCGCTTTGGATAAAAGCGTCTGCTAAATGGCATATATATTATATTATCTATAGCTGTGTATTACAGCAGTGGAATCTATAGCGGTGTGTTATCTATAGCAGTATAATCTATAGTGGTGTGTTATCTATAACAGTATAATCTATAGCGGTGTGTTATCTATAGCAGTATAATATATAGCAGTTTAATCTATATTAGTATAATCTGTAGCAGTAAAATCTATATTAGTATAATCTGTAGCAGTAAAATCTGCAGTAGAAAATATCGACGTGGAGTCATGTTCCCCTTATGTGGAGAAATATCTATAATTGGACAGAGAAGGAGACTGAACAGTACACACATACACAACGCACGAACACACACACACACACACACACACAAAACGCACGTGTTACACACACAAACACACACACACACACACACACACACACATACATACATACACACGCACACACACGCACACACACATTAGGTTTAGGTTTTGATTGAAGTGTGACATAATCTATAGCAGTGTGTTATCTGTAGCAGTGTGTTATCTATAGCAGTGTGTTATCTATAGCAGTGTGTTAACTAATGCAGTTTAATCTATAGCGGTGTGTTTTCTATAGCAGTATAATCTATAGCGGTGTGTTATCTATAGCAGTTTAATCTATAGCGGTGTGTTATCTATAGCAGTTTAATCCATAGCAGTGTGTTATCTATAGCAGTGTGTTATCTATAGCATTGGGTTACCTATAGCATTGTGTTATCTATAGCAGTGTGTTATCTAAAGTGATGTGTTATCTATAGCAGTATAATCTATAGCAGTATAATCTATAGCAATATAATCTATAGCAGTATAATCTGTAGCAGTATAATCTGTAGCAGTAAAATCTGTAGCAGATAATATCGACATCATGTTCCCCTTATGTGGAAAAATATCTATAATTGGACAGAGAAGGAGACTGAACAGTACACACACACACACACACAACGCACGAACACACACACACATACACACACGCACACACGCACACACACACACATACGCACACACGCACACACACACACACACACATGCGCACACACACACACACACACTCACACACAAATCAGGTCGGTAATAATCTAGATTTAGGTTTTGATTGAAGTGTGACATAATCTATAGCGGTGTGTTATCTATAGCAGTATAATCTATAGCGGTGTGTTATCTATAGCAGTATAATCTATGGCAGTGTGTTATCTATAGCAGTATAATCTATAGCGGTGTGTTATCTATAGCAGTATAATCTATGGCAGTGTGTTATCTATAGCAGTATAATCTATAGCGGTGTGTTATCTATAGCAGTATAATCTATGGCAGTGTGTTATCTATAGCAGTTTAATCTATAGCGGTGTGTTATCTATAGCAGTATAATCTATGGCAGTGTGTTATCTATAGCAGTATAATCTATAGCGGTGTGTTATCTATAGCAGTATAATCTATAGCGGTGTGTTATCTATAGCAGTATAATCTATAGCGGTGTGTTATCTATAGCAGTTTAATCTATAGCGGTGTGTTATCTATAGCAGTATAATCTATAGCGGTGTGTTATCTATAGCAGTATAATCTATAGCGGTGTGTTATCTATAGCAGTATAATCTATAGCGGTGTGTTATCTGTAGCAGTTTAATCTATAGCGGTGTGTTTTCTATAGCAGCATGTCATCTATAGCAGTGTGTTATCTATAGCAGTGTGTTATCTATAGCAGTGTGTTATCTATAGCAGTGTGTTATCTATAGCAGTGTGTTATCTATAGCAGTGTGTTATCTATAGCAGTGTGTTATCTATAGCAGTGTGTTATCTATAGCATTGTGTTACCTATAGCATTGTGTTATCTATAGCAGTGTGTTATCTAAAGTGATGTGTTATCTATAGCAGTGTGTTATCTATAGCAGTGTGTTATCTGTAGCAGTGTGTTATCTGTATCAGTATAATCTACGGCAAGGTGTTATCTATAGCAGTGTGTTATCTATAGCAGTTTAATCTATAGCGGTGTGTTTTCTATAGCAGTATAATCTATAGCGGTGTGTTATCTATAGCAGTTTAATCTATAGCGGTGTGTTATCTATAGCAGTATAATCTATAGCAGTATAATCTATAGCAATATAATCTATAGCAGTATAATCTGTAGCAGTATAATCTGTAGCAGTAAAATCTGTAGCAGATAATATCGACATCATGTTCCCCTTATGTGGACAAATATCTATAATTGGACAGAGAAGGAGACTGAACAGTACACACACACACACACACACAAAGCACGAACACACACACACATACACACACGCACACACGCACACACACACACACACATGCGCACACACACACACACACTCACACACAAATCAGGTCGGTAATAATCTAGATTTAGGTTTTGATTGAAGTGTGACATAATCTATAGCGGTGTGTTATCTATAGCAGTATAATCTATGGCAGTGTGTTATCTATAGCAGTATAATCTATAGCGGTGTGTTATCTATAACAGTATAATCTATAGCGGTGTGTTATCTATAGCAGTTTAATCTATAGCGGTGTGTTTTCTATAGCAGTATAATCTATAGCAGTGTGTTATCTGTAGCAGTGTGTTTTCTATAGCAGTATAATCTATAGCAGTATAATCTATAGCGGTGTGTTTTCTATAGCAGTATAATCTATAGCGGTGTGTTATCTATAACAGTGTGTTATCTATAGCAGTATAATCTATAGCAGTGTGTTATCTGTAGCAGTGTGTTATCAATAGCAGTGTGTTATCTATAGCAGTTTAATCTATAGCGGTGTGTTTTCTATAGCAGTATAATCCATAGCGGTGTGTTATCTATAGCAGTTTAATCTATAGCGGTGTGTTATCTATAGCAGTTTAATCTATAGCGGTGTATTTTCTATAGCAGAATAATCTATAGCGGTGTGTTATCTATAGCAGTATAATCTATGGCAGTGTGTTATCTATAGCAGTATAATCTATAGCGGTGTGTTATCTATAACAGTATAATCTATAGCAGTATTATCTATAGCAGTATAATCTGTAGCAGTATAATCTATAGCAGTATAATCTATAGCAACGCCCCCCCCCCCCTTGGGTTGTGCCGTGGCGGAGAACTTTGTGGGCTATACTCAGCCTTGTCTCAGGATGGTAGGTTGGTGGTTGAAGATATCCCTCTAGTGGTGTGGGGGCTGTGCTTTGGCAAAGTGGGTGGGGTTATATCCTTCCTGCTTGGCCCTGTCCGGGGGTGTCCTCGGATGGGGCCACAGTGTCTCCTGACCCCTCCTGTCTCAGCCTCCAGTATTTATGCTGCAGTAGTTTGTGTCGGGGGGCTAGGGTCAGTTTGTTATATCTGGAGTACTTCTCCTGTCCTATTCGGTGTCCTGTGTGAATCTAAGTGTGCGTTCTCTAATTCTCTCCTTCTTTCTTTCTCTCTCTCGGAGGACCTGAGCCCTAGGATCATGCCCCAGGACTACCTGACATGATGACTCCTTGCTGTCCCCAGTCCACCTGGCCATGCTGCTGCTCCAGTTTCAACTGACCTGAGCCCTAGGACCATGCCCCAGGACTACCTGACATGATGACTCCTTGCAGTCCCTAGTCCACCTGGCCATGCTGCTGCTCCAGTTTCAACTGTTCTGCCTTATTATTATTCGACCATGCTGGTCATTTATGAACATTTGAACATCTTGGCCATGTTCTGTTATAATTTCCACCCGGCACAGCCAGAAGAGGACTGGCCACCCCACATATGCTCTCTCTAATTCTCTCTTTCTTTCTCTCTCTCGGAGGACCTGAGCCCTAGGACCGTGCCCCAGGACTACCTGACATGATGACTCCTTGCTGTCCCCAGTCCACCTGACTGTGCTGCTGCTCCAGTTTCAACTGTTCTGCCTTATTATTATTCGACCATGCTGGTCATTTATGAACTTTTGAACATCTTGGCCATGTTCTGTTATAATCTCCACCCGGCACAGCCAGAAGAGGACTGGCCACCCCACATAGCCTGGTTCCTCTCTAGGTTTCTTCCTAGGTTTTAGCCTTTCTAGGGAGTTTTTCCTAGCCACCGTGCTTCTACACCTGCATTGCTTGCTGTTTGGGGTTTTAGGCTGGGTTTCTGTACAGCACTTTGAGATATCAGCTGATGTACGAAGGGCTATATAAATACATTTGATTTGATTTAATCTATAGCAGTGTGTTATCTATAACAGTATAATCTATAGCAGTGTGTTATCTATAGCAGTATAATCTATAGCAGTATAATCTGTAGCAGTATAATCTATAGCAGTATAATCTATAGCAGTATAATCTATAGTAGTATAATCTGTAGCAGTATAATCTGTAGCAGTATAATCTGTAGCAGTATAATCTATAGCAGTATAATCTATAGCAGTATAATCTATAGCAGTATAATCTGTAGCAGTATAATCTATAACAGCATCATCTGTAGCAGTATAATCTGTAGCAGATAATATTGATATGTCATAATGTTCCTCTTTAGTGGACGAATATCTATAATTGGACAGAGAAGGAGACTGAACAGTACACACATACACACACACACACAACGCACGAACACACCCACACACGCACGCACACACACACACACACACACACACACACACACACACACACACACACACACACACACACACACACACACACACACACACACACACACACACACACACACGCACACACACATACGCACACACACACTCACACACTCACACGCAAACACAAACAAATCAGGTCAGTAATAGTCTAGATTTAGGTTTAGATTGAAATGTGACATGAGTCCAAATCCAAACTCAAAATCCTAAACACTGAGCTCCTCTTTAGCAATTCTCCTTCAGTACAGTCTCTATCTGAATATTGACCTGTCCACTACATTGCTGGATCATATTTCTGTCTTTGTTGTTGCTCTTCACAAAGTGCTGTGCCATGCCTTGTCGCAGTCCCATAGTGGATGAATGGATTCATTGATTGACAGGTTGACTGGAGGGTGATAGTATGAGAGATTGAATGGCTAAGGCTGTCCTTGAGTGTGAGTAAAGATTGTGGTTAATATATCACTATTGCATGTCATTAAAACTGGACATCAATACTGAAGCAAGTTACACATGACTCCTCAATCCACCAATTTAGTTATAATTGTGAAGTGTGGGTGTCTGTTATCTGATGATAACACCTGTTATCTCTTCCATCACAAATCTAGCTCTTATCAGCCCCTAGCTAGATGAGGATGATGATGATACAGAAATGAGGAAGATACAAAGGCAGCAGAGTGATTTCATTGTGGTGTCAAAACAGATTCAGATCAACCATAAAAAGTAGCTGCTAATAGACTGCTGTTCTATTGTCTTAACTGTCGTCTAAATTATACAAATATATACAACGTAGATAGACGCACACACACACACACACACACACACACGCACGCACACACACACACACACACACACACACACACACACACACACACACACACACACACACACACACACACACACACACACACACACACACACACACACACACACACACACACACACACACACATACACACACACACACACAAGCACACACGTCATATAGTCTCCTGTGAGGCCTGCAGCCTCAAACACTTTCCAAATGTAACACACACGCACACACTCTATCCACACACACACACACACACGCACGCACACACGCACGCACACACATACACACACACACACACACACTCTATCCACACACAGATCGTCGTTGAAGCCTTGAAGCCTGACAGTCTTCTCCCTCAGATGGTAACGTATGCACCTTCAACCATTCATCAGTGTCACCCTGTCGCCATTGGTTATGGGCCCAGAGGCATTTGCGTCTTCATTACACCTGGAATAAATGTGAAATAAAACCGCAGATGATTTATTAGCTTCTGTTGGCGCCACGCTGGTTAGCACGCCACGCTCACCAGGGTCTGAGAGACTGACACACTCCAGACCTGAATAGTGGATATCAGATCTGACAAGAGGATGATATCTGTCAGTGATCACTAGCTCAGTCTGAGGAGAAGAGGGACTCAGGATGGGAAGTGGTGCAGTGATACCAGAAACAATAGAGAAAGCGAGAGATTTCATTGGCACCTTATTTCTGGTTCATATACAGTCAATGAACTAAGCAGATCATACCCAGCTGCTATCGCATTGGTGTCTCTGGGAGAGCCACCCCATAAGTAGACGGGGAACTGTGACAACTTTTTCAATGGTAAACGGCCTAAATGCGACATCTTCGGTGATACCATCATCTTTGGTGATAAGTTCAATGCCTACGTGATGAGTGAACTTGAGACTTGATGTTAGCTTCCAGAGCCAATGCCTTTAATAATATAATATATTAATTAAGCCAACAAGATCTCATGGTTTTACCAATTTGATTTCAGACTCTGATATTTTTCCACATTTCTCCAAATGTCAAATTTAGAAGGTTCTCCGAAGTAAAATTTTTGAAGGTACCCCTTTCCTGCAGCAATGGACCAAATCGCCCTCTAGATGCCTCATGGATGGAACGTTATTAATATTTGTTATAATTTCATAATTAATCAACTTTATTTAAAAAGAAACGCTGAAAATTCAGTGTTTCTACACTACTGTTCCAAAGTTCGGGAACACTTAGAAATGTTCTTGTTTTCCATGAAAACATACATGAAATGAGTTGCAAAATGAATAGGAAATATAGTCAAGACGTTGACAATGTTATAAATAATGGTTTTTAATTGAAATAATAATTATGTGCTTCAAACTTTGCTTTCGTCAAAGAATCCTCCATTTGCAGCAATTACAGCCTTGCAGACCTTTGGCATCCTAGTTGTCAATTTGTTGAGGTCATTTGAAAAGGTTGGATTGGCTTTATGGGCACTTCTTAAGTACCATACGGTCAAGCTGCTCCTACAACAGCTCAATAGGGTTGACATCCGGTGACTGTGCTGGTCACTCCATTATAGACAGAATACCAGCTGACTGCTTCTTCCCTAAATAGTTATTGCATAGTTTGGAGCTGTGCTTTGGGTCGTTGTCCTGTTGTAGGAAATTGGCTCCAATTAAGCGCCGTCCACAAGGTATGGCATAGCGTTGCAAAGGAGAGTGATAGCCTTCCTTCTTCAAGATCCCCTTTACCCTGTACAAATCTCCCACTTTACCACCACCAAGCACCCCCAGACCATCACATTGCCTCCACCATGCTTGACAGATGGCGTCATCACTCCTCCAGCATCTTTTCATTTTTTGTGCGTCTCACGAATGTTCTTCTTTGTGATCCAAACACCTAAAACCTACGATTCGTCTGTCCATAACACATTTTTTCCAATCTTCCTCTGTCCAGTGTCTGTTTTTTTGCCCATCTTAATCTTTTCTTTTTATTGGCCAGTCTGAGATATGGCTTTTTCTTTGCAACTCTGCCTAGAAGGGAAGCATCCCAGTCACCTCTTCCCTGTCGTTGAGACTGGTGTTTTGTGGGTACTATTTAATGAAGCTGCCAGTTGAGGACTTGTGAGAGGTCTGTTTCTCAAACTAGACCCTCTAATGTACTTGTCCTCTTGCTCAGTTGTGCACCGGGGCCCCCCACTCCTCTTTCTATTCTGGTTAGAGCCAGCTCACACTGTTCTACAACAGCGTTGTACGAGATCTTCAGTTTCTTGGCAATTTCTCGCAAGGAATAGCCTTCATTTCTCAGAACAAGAATAGACTGACGAGTTTCAGAAGAAAGTTCTTTATTTCTGGCCATTTGGAGCCAGCAATTGAACTCACAAATGCTGATGCTCCAGATACTCAACTAGTCTAAAGAAGGCCACTTTTATTGCTTATTCAATCAGAACAACAGTTTTCAGCTGTGCTAACATAATTGCAAAAGGGTTTTCTAATGATCAATTAGCCTTTTAAAATTATAAACTTGGATGAGCTAACACAACATGCCATTGGAACACAGGAGTGATGGTTGCTGATAATGGGCCTCTGTACGCCTATGCAGATATTCCCCCAAAAATCAGCCGTTTCCAACTACAGTAGTCATTTACACCATTAACAATATATACAATGTACTTCTGATCAATTTGATGTTATTTTCACTGACACATGTTCTTTCTTTCTAAGCATTTCCAAGTGACTCCAAACTCTTGAACGGTAGTGTGTGTCAAATAGTTTTGTTATATTTCAGTTTTCTGTGATGTATATAAACTGTAATATTGGGATGCAAACTCAAAATAGAATACATTTCAACATGGTACAGGAGTCTTCCATTTTTAACCCTATAACCATGTGTGTGAGGTGTGTACTTTTGTTTCAATGTAGATTTGTTTAAGACTATCACAAAACACTTTGACCCTGATTTAGCCCATTGCAGTAAAATGTTATGTTGGAGGTTTTGGATAAGGTTAAAACCTACATTTTAGGCATTAATTCCAGATGGTTAAGTTAAGGATGGAGGTTTTGGATAAGGTTAAAACCTACATTTTAGGCATTAATTCCAGATGGTTAAGTTAAGGATGAAGGTTTTGGATAGGGTTTAAACCTACATTTTAGGCATTAATTCCAGATGGTTAAGTTAAGGATGAAGGTTTTGGATAGGGCTTAAACCTACATTTTAGGCATTACTTCCAGATGGTTAAGTTACGGATGAAGGTTTTGGATAGGGCTTAAACCTACATTTTAGGCATTAATTCCAGATGGTTAAGTTAAGGATGAAGGTTTTGGATAGGTTTTAAACCTACATTTTAGGCATTAATTCCAGATGGTTAAGTTAAGGATGAAGGTTTTGGATAGGTTTTAAACCTACATTTTAGGCATTAATTCCAGATGGTTAAGTTAAGGATGAAGGTTTTGGATAGGTTTTAAACCTACATTTTAGGCATTAATTCCAGATGGTTAAGTTAAGGATGAAGGTTTTGGATAGGGCTTAAAACCTACATTTTAGGCATTATTCCAGATGGTTAAGTTAAGGATGAAGGTTTTGGATAGGTTTTAAACCTACATTTTAGGCATTAATTCCAGATGGTTAAGTTAAGGATGAAGGTTTTGGATAGGTTTTAAACCTACATTTTAGGCATTAATTCCAGATGGTTAAGTTTTTAAGGATGAAGGTTTTGGATAGGTTTTAAACCTACATTTTAGGCATTAATTCCAGATGGTTAAGTTAAGGATGAAGGTTTTGGATAGGTTTTAAACCTACATTTTAGGCATTAATTCCAGATGGTTAAGTTAAGGATGAAGGTTTTGGATAGGTTTTAAACCTACATTTTAGGCATTAATTCCAGATGGTTAAGTTAAGGATGAAGGTTTTGGATAGGTTTTAAACCTACATTTTAGGCATTAATTCCAGATGGTTAAGTTAAGGATGAAGGTGTTGGATAGGTTTTAAACCTACATTTTAGGCATTAATTCCAGATGGTTAAGTTAAGGATGGGGGTTTTGGATAAGGTTAAAACCTACATTTTAGGCATTAATTCCAGATGGTTAAGTTAAGGATGAAGGTTTTGGATAGGTTTTAAACCTACATTTTAGGCATTCATTCCAGATGGTTAAGTTAAGGATGAAGGTTTTGGATAGGTTTTAAACCTACATTTTAGGCATTAATTCCAGATGGTTAAGTTAAGGATGAAGGTTTTGGATAGGTTTTAAACCTACATTTTAGGCATTAATTCCAGATGGTTAAGTTAAGGATGAAGGTTTTGGATAGGTTTTAAACCTACATTTTAGGCATTAATTCCAGATGGTTAAGTTAAGGATGAAGGTTTTGGATAGGTTTTAAACCTACATTTTAGGCATTAATTCCAGATGGTTAAATTAAGGATGAAGGTTTTGGATAGGTTTTAAACCTACATTTTAGGCATTAATTCCAGATGGTTAAGTTAAGGATGAAGGTTTTGGATAGGTTTTAAACCTACATTTTAGGCATTAATTCCAGATGGTTAAGTTAAGGATGAAGGTTTTGGATAGGTTTTAAACCTA
>NC_068439.1:16604091-16636591 GCF_023373465.1 Oncorhynchus keta
ACCAGACTGACCTACAGTGCTCCTCTTCACACAATCTGACTCACACTGCTCCCCTGTCAACCAGACTGACCTACAGTGCTCCTCTTCACACAATCTGACTCACACTGCTCCCCTGTCAACCAGACTGACCTACAGTGCTCCTCTTCACACAATCTGACCCACACTGCTCCCCTGTCAACCAGACTGACCTACAGTGCTCCTCTTCACACAAACAGATCCAGAGAGCTTCCCCTTCACACAGACTGACCCACCTTCCCCATATACATTTTTTTACATAACCAGGTAGGTTGACTGAGAATACATTCTCATTTACAGCAACAACCTGGGGAACAATTACAGGAGGGTGGATGAATGAGCCAATTGTAAATTATTAGGTGACCATGATGGTCAGATTGGGAATTTATCCCAGACACCAGGGTTTAGACCCCTACTCTTACACCATGGGATCTTTAGTGACCACTGAGAGTCAGGACACCCATTTAACATCCCATCTGAAAGACAGCACCCTACACAGGGCAGTGTCCCCAATCATTGCCCTGGGGAATTGGGATATTTATTAGACCAGAAGAAAGGGTGCCTCTTACACCACTTCCAGCAGTATCTGGTCTCCCATCCAGGGACTGACCAGGACCAACCCTGCTTAGCTTCAGAAGGAAGCCAGCAGTATCTGGTCTCCCATCCAGGGACTGACCAGGACCAACCCTGCTTAGCTTCAGAAGGAAGCCAGCAGTATCTGGTCTCCCATCCAGGGACTGACCAGGACCAACCCTGCTTAGCTTCAGAAGGAAGCCAGCAGTATCTGGTCTCCCATCCAGGGACTGACCAGGACCAACCCTGCTTAGCTTCAGAAGGAAGCCAGCAGTATCTGGTCTCCCATCCAGGGACTGACCAGGACCAACCCTGCTTAGCTTCAGAAGGAAGCCAGCAGATCTGGTCTCCCATCCAGGGACTGACCAGGACCAACCCTGCTTAGCTTCAGAAGGAAGCCAGCAGTATCTGGTCTCCCATCCAGGGACTGACCAGGGCTTAGCTTCTCCCATCCAGGGACTGACCAGGACCAACCCTGCTTAGCTTCAGAAGGAAGCCAGCAGTATCTGGTCTCCCATCCAGGGACTGACCAGGACCAACCCTGCTGAGCTTCAGAAGGAAGCCAGCAGTATCTAGTCTCCCATCCAGGGACTGACCAGGACCAACCCTCCTAACTTCAGAAGGAAGCCAGCAGTATCTGGTCTCCCATCCAGGGACTGACCAGGACCAACCCTGCTTAGCTTCAGAAGCAAGCCAGCAGTGGGATGCAGGGTGGTAGCCAGCAGCAGCGACAACTAACATTGTATTACATTTTGAATTATTAAACATCATAATTCTTCTTATAATAATCTTCAAAAAAAAATTTAAACTTTTTTTAATTACTTTTTTATGTTTCTATTAGCTTTTGAGAGACGTTTCTATGGAAACTGAACCTTTCTAACCCCCCTTGGGTTGTGCCGTGGAGATCTTTGTGGGCTATACTCAGCCTTGTCTCAGGATGGTAAGTTGGTGGTTGAAGATATCCCTCTAGTGGTGTGGGGGCTGTGCTTTGGCAAAGTGGGTGGGGTTATATCCTTCCTGTTTGGCCCTGTCCAGACGGGCTGCGGCGTTCTGGATGAGTTGTGTCCCCGGATGGGGCCACAGTGTCTCCTGACCCCCTCCTGTCTCAGCCTCCAGTATTTATGCTGCAGTAGTTTGTGTCGGGGGGCTAGGGTCAGTTTGTTATATCTGGAGTACTTCTCCTGTCCTATTCGGTGTCCTGTGTGAATTTCAGTGTGCTCTCTTTAATTCTCTCTTTCTCTCTTTCATTCTCTCTCTCGGAGGACCTGAGCCCTAGGACCATGCCTCAGGACTACCTGACATGATGACTCCTTGCTGTCCCCAGTCCACCTGGCTGTGCTGCTGCTCCAGTTTCAACTGTTCTGCCTTATTTTTATTCGACCATGTTGGTAATTTATGAACATTTGAACATCTTGGCCATGTTCTGTTATAATCTCCACCCGGCACAGCCAGAAGAGGACTGGCCACCCCTCATAGCCCGGTTCCTCTTTTTTTTTTTTTTCACCTTTATTTAACCAGGTGGGCTAGAAAATTGAGAACAAGTTCTCATTTGCAACTTCGACCTGGCCAAGATAAAGCATAGCAGTGTGAACAGACAAAACAGAGTTACACATGGAGTAAACCATTAACATGTCAATAACACATTAGGGAAAAAAGGGGGAGTCTATATACATTGTGTGCAAAAGGCATGAGGAGGTAGGCGAATAATTACAATTTTGCAGATTAACACTGGAGTGATAAATGATCAGATGGTCATGTACAGGTAGAGATATTGGTGTGCAAAAGAGCAGAAAAGTAAATAAATAAAAACAGTATGGGGATGAGGTACATAAAAATGGGTGGCTATTTACCGATAGACTATGTACAGCTGCAGCGATCGGTTAGCTGCTCAGATAGCAGATGTTTGAAGTTGGTGAGGGAGATAAAAGTCTCCAACTTCAGCGATTTTTGCAATTCGTTCCAGTCACAGGCAGCAGAGAACTGGAACGAAAGGCGGCCAAATGAGGTGTTGGCTTTAGGGATGATCAGTGAGATACACCTGCTGGAGCGCGTGCTACGGATGGGTGTTGCTATCGTGACCAGTGAACTGAGATAAGGCGGAGCTTTACCTAGCATGGACTTGTAGATGACCTGGAGCCAGTGGGTCTGGCGACGAATATGTAGCGAGGGCCAGCCGACTAGAGCATACAAGTCGCAGTGGTGGGTGGTATAAGGTGCTTTAGTGACAAAACGGATGGCACTGTGATAAACTGCATCCAGTTTGCTGAGTAGAGTGTTGGAAGCAATTTTGTAGATGACATCGCCGAAGTTGAGGATCGGTAGGATAGTCAGTTTTACTAGGGTAAGTTTGGCGGCGTGAGTGAAGGAGGCTTTGTTGCGGAATAGAAAGCCGACTCTTGATTTGATTTTCGATTGGAGATGTTTGATATGGGGCGGCAGCGTAGCCTAGTGGTTAGAGCGTTGGACCAGTAACCGGAAGGTTGCGAGTTCAAACCCCCGAGCTGACAAGGTACAAATCTGTCGTTCTGCCCCTGAACAGGCAGTTAACCCACTGTTCCCAGGCCGTCATTGAAAATAAGAATATGTTCTTAACTGACTTGCCTGGTTAAATAAAGGTAAAAAAATAAATAAAAAAATAAAAAATATGAGTCTGGAAGGAGAGTTTACAGTCTAGCCAGACACCTAGGTACTTATATGCTCCAGTTTCAACTGTTCTGCCTGCGGCTATGGAACCCTGACCTGTTCACCGGATGTGCTACCTGTCCCAGACCTGTTGTTTTCAACTCTCTAGAGACAGCAGGAGCGGTAGAGATACTCTTAAAGATCGGCTATGAAAAGCAAACTGACATTTACTCCTGAGGTGCTGATGTGCTGCCCCTTCGACAACTACTGTGATGATTATTATTTGACCATTCTGGTCATTTATGAACATATGAACATCTTGGCCATGTTCTGTTATAATCTCCACCCGGTACAAACAGAAGAAGACTGGCCACCCCTCATAGCCTGGTTCCTCTCTAGGTTTCTTCCTAGGTTTTGGCCTTTCTCGGGAGTTTTTCCTAGCCACCGTGCTTCTACACCTGCATTGCTTGCTGTTTGGGGTTTTAGGCTGGGTTTCTGTACAGCACTTTGAGATATCAGCTGATGTACGAAGGGCTATATACATACATTTGATTTGATTTGATTTGAATTCATACTTACACAGATCACACGCACACACACACACACACAAAACAGCATTCTGCTCCTATTCACCTAATTTTCAACTGAAATATGGGCGGGGTCTGTTTAGGTTTTTTTGTGGGGGACTTCAGGTTAAGCAGCAAGCTAACTAACTTAGTATCGCTCCTCACAACTTTCCAAACATGGATTCACGCAAAATGGGCATTTTATGTTCAGTAAGGGAATGCCACAATAACTGGCAGAAATGGAGGCTGTTCATGGAGTAGGAGGGTGTTGATCACCAAACTGTTTTGAGGAGTGAGTGCAGTTGTGAGGCGCCTTTTGATTTGCACCCACCTCCTAAGGACAAGGAGTCTCTTCAACTTTGGCTAAAAGCATTGCAAAAAAACAGGAAAACCAACCCTATGTGTGATTCTATCACTTCGTGGACAAGAGTCCGACTGAAGAGCACCCTTTCCCTGAGAAGTGGCTGGGCTATTATGCTTCAGCACAAACCAAGAGGTGACATCTCATCATGACATCAACACATATAGATAGGTAGCTGTTAGCTAGCTGTGACTCGCTAGCTACCGTCACAGATGGGTGTCCTGCATCAGGCAGAAGTTAGCTAGCTTGGCTAATTATGTAACTAGTTAGTAGCCACTCCTAAGTCATAACATACTGTAGCTAGCTAACGGTTGCCTAGCTTACTCACTTAGCTGGCTAGCTTGAGGGCACCCCATCTGATACAGTGGTTCCAGTTAACTAGCCTAGCTAGTTAGTCCCTACATTATTAGCTATCCAACAACTTCTGCCTGACAATGTCTCCCCCATGCCATCATTATCCCATCATTGCTGGCATGCCACTGGTGATGTTCATGACATGTCTAACTAGCTATGTGTTTTTTTTTTTGGGGGGGGGTTCTAACCATGACCAGTTGGCTGTCTGTGTATTTATTGTGTTAAACTTGTGTTCTCTTATGTTTGTTTAACAGATGAAGACAACTGTGGTGCAGAGTCTGATCTGAGTGTGCCAATGGCACCGTAGCTATATTTAAATATGCTGATACTCAATGGGACTCACTGACTGATTATAGCTACATGTCAAGAGAACCCGTCAACAAGCCCACCTGCCACAAACAAACCCAATGTTCGCCTTATTGCTTGTGTCCAAAATGGGTCTGCGGTCAAACGACAACCCCTCACCACTGTCAAATACTCCCTAAAACACTTCAGCGAGCAGGCCTTTCTAATCTACCTTGGCCCGGGTATCCTGGAAGGGTATTGACCTCATTCCGTCAGTAGAAGATGCCTGGTTATTCTTTAAAAGTGCTTTCCTCACCATCTTAAATAAGCATGTCCCCCCCCCCCCACAAAAAAAAGCAGGAACAGATATAGCCCGTGGTTCACTCCAGACCTGACTGCCCTTGACCAGCACAAAAACATCCTGTGGTGTATGGAATTAGCATTAAATAGCCCTCGCAATATGCAACTTTTCAGGGAAGTTAGGACCAATATACACAGGCAGTTAGGAAAGCAAAGGCCAGCTCTTTCAAACATCCTGCAGCACAAACTCGAAAAAGTTCTGGGACACTGAAAAGTCCATGGAGAATAAGAGCACCTCCTCCCAGCTGCCCACTGCACTGATGCTAGGAAACACTGTCACCACCGATAAATCCACAATAATGGAGAATTTCAATAAGCATTTTTCTACTGTTGGCCATGCTTTCCACCTGGCTACCCTATCCTGGTCAACAGCCCAGCACACCCAACAGCAACTTGCCCAAGACTCCCCTTTCTCCTTCACCCAAATCCAGATTGTGGATGTTCTGAAAGAGCTGCAATATCTGGACCCCTACAAATCAGCAGAGCTAGACAATCTGGACCCTCTCTTTCTAAAATTATCAGCCGAAATTGTTGCAACCCCTATTACTAGCCTGTTCAACCTCTCTTTCGTATCGTCTGAGATCCCCAAAGATTGGAAAGCTGCCACGGTCATCCCCCTATTTAAAGGGGGAGACACTCTAGACCCAAACTGTTACAGACCTATATCTACCCTACCCTGCCTTTCTAAGGTCTTTGAAAGCCAAGTTAACAAACAGATCACCGAGCATTTCGATTCCCACCGTACCTTCTCTGCTATGCAATCTGGTTTCAGAGCTGGTCATGGGTGGACCTCAGCCACGCTCAAGGTCCTAAACATTATCATAACCGCCATCGATAAGAGACAATACTGTGCAGCTGTCTTCATCGACCTGGCCAAGGCTTTCGACTCCGTCAATCAGCACATTCTTATCAGCAGACTCAACAGCATTGGTTTCTCAAATAACTGCCTCGCCTGGTTCACCAACAACTTCTCAGACAGAGTTCAGTGTGTCAAATCTGAGGGCCTGTAATCCAGACCTCTGGCAGTCTCTATGGGGATGCCACAGGGTTCAATTCTCGGGCCGACTCTTTTCTCTGAATATATCAATGATGTCGCTCTTGCTGCTGGTGATTCTCTGATCCACTTCTACGCAGACGTCACCATTTTGTATACTTATGGCCCCTCCTTGGACACTGTGTTAACTAACCTCCAGACAAGCTTCATTGCCGTATATAACACTCCTTCCGAGGCCTCCAACTGCTCTTAAATGCAAGTAAAATTAAATGCATGCTCTTCAACCGATCACTGCCCGCACCTGCCCGCCCGTCTAGCATCACTACTCTGGACGGTTCTGACTTAGAATATGTGGACAACTACAAATACCTAGGTGTCTGGTTAAACTGTAAGCTCTCCTTCCAGACTCACAGTAAGCATCTCCAATCCAAAAATAAATCTAGAATTGGCTTCCTATTTTGCAACAAAGCATCCTAACTCATGCTGCCAAACATACCCTCGTAAAACTGACTCCTTGACTTCTGCGATGTCATTTACAAAATAGCCTCCAACACTCTACTCAACAAATTGGATGAAGTCTAACACAGTGCCATCCGTTTTGTCACTAAAGGCCCATATACTACCCACCACTGTGACCTGTATTCTCTCGTTGGCTGGCCCTTGCTTCATATTTGTCGCCAAACCCACTATCTCCAGGTCATCTATAAGTCTTTGCTAGGTAAAGCCCTGCCTTATCTCAGCTCACTGGTCACCATAGCAGCACCCACCCATAGCATGCGCTCCAGCAGGTATATTTCACTGGTCACCCCCAAAGCCAGCTCCTCAATTTTGCTTTATCTTGGCCAGGTCGCAGTTGTAAATGAGAACTTGTTCTCAACTAGTCTACGTGGTTAAATAATGGTAAAATAAAAATACATTTAATATATGTGGTGGTGCAGAGCCATTGACCCACACCATTGAGACAATGGAGGAGCACATGAGGATCTACAGGAGGATCTACATGAGGATCTACAGTACATTCCATGGCTGCCGAGGGAGACAATCCAGAAAACAATGCCTCAGTGCTTCAAAGAGAAGTTCCCCAACACCACTTGAATCATCAATTGCTCTGAAACCACTCTTCAGAAAGCACACAATCTACATTCCAGAGGGGAGTCATTCAGCCACTATTATTCCAGAAATACTCTACAGTATTTGGTTGCCATTTCTCCATGTGGACTCGTTATGTTCATTTCTCCTGTATATGGAGGCATATGCGGTGACAAGTTCATCACCCAAAACTCTGGCTTCCTTGGAATACCTAAGGCCTGGCGATGAAGTTATGGGAGACGGGATTCACCATCCGAGATCTGCTGTATGAGAGGAAGGTAAACCTTGCCAAACCAGCCTTCACCCAGAAAGGAGAGCAGCTGTTTGACGAGGATGTCACAAGAACCCATAGTTCTCCCCCTTCATACAGACGGACCCACAGTGCTCTCTCTTCACACAGACTGGCCCATAGTTCTCCCCCTTCACACCAACTGACCCACAGTGCTCTCCCTTCACACAGACTGGCCCATAGTTCTCCCCCTTCACACCAACTGACCCACAGTGCTCCCCATTCACACAGACTGGCCCATAGTTCTCCCCCTCCACACCAACTGACCCACAGTGCTCTCTCTTCACACAGACTGGCCCATAGTTCTCCCCCTTCACACAAACTGACCCACAGTGCTTTCCCTTCACACAAACTGACCCACAGTGCTCTCCCTTCACACAAACTGACCCACAGTGCTCTCCCTTCACACAAACTGACCCACAGTGCTTTCCCTTCACACAAACTGACCCACAGTGCTCTCCCTTCACACAAACTGACCCACAGTGCTCTCCCTTCACACAAACTGACCCACATTGCTTTCCCTTAACACAGACTGGCCCATAGTTCTCCCCCGTCACACAGACTGATCCACAGTTGCTCCCCCTTCACACAGACTGACCCACAGTGCTCCCTCTTCACACAGACTGACCCATAGTTCTCCCCCTGCACACAAACTGACCCACAATGCTCCACCTTCACACAGACTGACCCACAGTGCTCTCCCTTCACACAAACTGACCCACAGTGCTCTCCCTTCACACAAACTGACCCACAGTGCTCTCCCTTCACACAGACTGACCCACAGTGCACCCCTTTCACACAAACTGACCCACAGTGCTTTCCCTTAACACAGACTGGCCCATAGTTCTCCCCCGTCACACAGACTGATCCACCGTTGCTCCCCTTTCACACAGACTGACCCACAGTGCACCCCTTTCACACAAACTGACCCACATTGCTCTCCCTTCACACAAACTGACCCACAGTGCTTTCCCTTCACACAGACTGACCCACAGTGCACCCCTTTCACACAAACTGACCCACAGGGCTCTCCCTTCACACAAACTGACCCACAGTGCTCTCCCTTCACACAAACTGACCCACAGTGCTCTCCCTTCACACAAACTGACCCACAGTGCTCTCCCTTCACACAGACTGACCCACAGTGCACCCCTTTCACACAAACTGACCCACATTGCTCTCCCTTCACACAAACTGACCCACAGTGCTTTCCCTTCACACAGACTGACCCACAGTGCACCCCTTTCACACAAACTGACCCACAGGGCTCTCCCTTCACACAAACTGACCCACAGTGCTCTCCCTTCACACAAACTGACCCACAGTGCTCTCCCTTCACACAAACTGACCCACAGTGCTCTCCCTTCACACAAACTGACCCACAGTGCTCTCCCTTCACACAGACTGACCCACAGTGCACCCCTTTCACACAAACTGACCCACAGTGCTCTCCGTTCACACAGACTGAAGAGACTACTGTATGTAACTGGGTTCAATTAGTACAACTAACCCCTCATCTTGAAATACGACCAACCCACACCTTCAAATTTATTTTTTAGTGGTATAGCTGGATAAGGTTTTTTCAAGAGGGCTTTCAAAAATGTTTGACAAAGGACTCAAGATCAATTACCAATAAGGTTTTGTGAGCGAAGACAATATACTGTTAAGCAAGAGGCGTGCAGTTCATTACATGTAGATAATAGCGATTGTAATGTATTTAATATGGGCTGGTAAATAAAATACATCTGATAACATCTACACACACACACACACACACACACACACACACACACACACACACACACACACACACACACACACACACACACACACACACACACACACACACACACACACACACACACACACACACACACACAGACACACACACACACACACACACACACACACACACACACACACAGACATACACACAAACACACAGACACACAGACACACACAGACACACACACACACAGACACACACACACAGACACACACACACAACACACAGACACACACACACACACACACACACACACACACACACACACACACACACACACACACACACACACACACACACACACACACACACACATACACACACACACACACACACACACACACAGACACACACACACACAGGCACACACACAGACACACACACACATGCACACGCAGACACACACACACAGATACACACACACACGCGCACACACACACACTTTAAGATAATGAGTATTATTCTGTCATCGTCCTCTTTATCAAATCAGATGGTATCGCTGCCCATGTGACAGGGTGAATTCAGCACAAACAGCTAAACCCACAACAGCATCATCCTGATTCCATAAACATAATAGAACAATAGAGTCTGTGATATTATCAATAGGAATCCAATAGAGATTATAGCCAGACGACGAACAGAGCTGGAAGGAAATACAGATACCAATGACAGGAGCAAATTGAAATAAAATGGCAGTTGATAATTTTTTCACGAGATACTACAGTGACGCTCTTGCACTGTGATACAATGCCTTACACTGCTGTCTCACACGGCAGCTGCCATTCGAGATGCTTGGTAAGGCGATGGAGGTAGGGAGATGGAGGTAGGGAGATGGAGGTAGGGAGATGGAGGTAGGGAGATGGAGGTAGGGAGATGGAGGTAGGGAGATGGAGGTAGGGAGATGGAGGTAGGGAGATGGTGGATGGAGGCATTGAGAGAGAGACAGTAGGGCTAATCATATAGAGTTGTTCAGGAGTTTTTCTAGACTTTATTGTTCTTCCCTGAAGAAAAAAAATACATGGAACAAAAACTATCTTCATGGGGCTATAGTTCAAATATAAAGGTTTGTTTATTATAAGTCTATACTGTAAAGTTCAAAATATATAAAAGGCAATCAAACATATTGACTGTCAAAGACAATCTTTTACAAAACATTTAGACAGTAATCCTTGCCTACAGTAATCCTTGCCTACCGTAATCCTTGCCTAGACATTTATTTAATGAAAATGATCTAATGAAATCCATCAAAGCACAGATTCACCCCCCTCCATTCCAAACCATCCTGACAGTATGATCAAAACAGTGCAATCAGTGTGTTGTTGTGTCTTTGGCTATGCCGGATTAAGTGATATGACATGCTATTCTATAAAATAATTTCGGCCTAATTAATATTACCTGATTGAGCTAATCATGTAAATGTAAGTTGAATCAGCAATACAAAATTGGGTTTAATTATTTATTTACTAAATACCTAACTAATCACACAGAATTACACATACACATATTTAAACCATAACTTGATTACAAATGACGTCATAAAGGAAAACGTCCCTAGCGGGCGGAACAGATATGACAGCTTGTTACACAAAAGAAAAGGGGCTGGGTTTGAGTGAAAGAGCGGGAAGACTGAGTAACAAAGGAAGAAGCTGTGCTATCATAAATACAGTATTTTATGCATTCTAAATTACCGCCCATTTGGAAAAGGAAGACCGCCCATTTGAAAACCAAAGCTCACGCTGATGTTGGCTTCGTTCTGTAGTTATTATCTGAACCATTCTGACATTGGACCGTCGTACTCACATCCTCGGAACAGGAGGTTACATTTTCGTCAAGGCTTTATATAGTGGAGCGAGAAGGGTATGTCTGAAAAGTTTTATAACCCATGACTTCACAGGGGAGGGCCACTGATTGAGCAGAGCCCTAACCTTATGAAAACCCAATTCTCACATTTTAGAAGCTAAAATCACATTTCATGCCATCACAAATAATTTCATATTCAAACATTTACATTGAACAACAATTCCATGTGGATCTGATAACTCTGATGTGTAGACTTTCCACTGTAGAGTTTATGTCATCTTATCATTGATGAGATTGTCTCAGATGACAACCGAACTGACATCATATTCATTAAGTACCACTGCATATCTTCAATTGGTCGGATTACCAGAATATAGTTCATTTCCCCCCACCTTCTGATGTTCGCAGAATCTCTATGTTAACCAAGGGGTTTTCAAATGTAACATCAGTAGGGTAGAGAGAGGAAAAAGGGGGGAGAGGTATTTATGACTGTCATAAACCTAACCCCAGGCCAATGTCATGGCAATGTTCATTAAAACACAAATAAAAACAAAGACATTTAAAAAACAGGTTGCTAGGACAACACTGTATCTTCTTCATCATCTTAAAGGTCCTATCTGGGATTTCCTGGGCCACATATTCTACATCTGTTACTGGAGTGCATGGGTTGACTTGGAGTGCATGGGTAGTGGTCTAATGCTAGGCTGCTGCCTCAGTTTGTATGATGGCAATTTGCATTTACTCCAGAATGTTATGAAGAGTGATCAGATGATTTGCAATTAATTGCAAAGTCCCTCTTTGCCATGCAAATGAACTGAATCCCCAAAAAACATTTCCACTGCATTTCAACCCTGCCACAAAAGGACCAGCTGACATCATGTCAGTGATTCTCTCGTTAACACAGGAGTGTTGTGAGTGTTGACGAGGACAAGGCTGGAAATCAGTCTGTCATTCTGATTGAGTTCGAATAACAGACTGGAAGCTTCAAAAGGAGGGTGGTGCTTGGAATCATTGTTCTTCTTCTGTCAACCATGGTTACCTTTAAGGAAACACGTGCCGTCATCATTGCTTTGCACAAAAAGGACTTGACAGGCTTGATATTGCTGCCAGTAAGATTGCACCTAAATCAACCATTTATCGGATCATCAAGAACTTAAAGGATTGTTGTGAAGAAACCTTCAGGGCACCCATGAAAGACCATCTCCTAAAGTTGATTCAGCTGTGGGATCGGAGCACCACCAGTACAGAGCTTGCTCAGGAATGGCAGCAGGCAGGTGTGAGTTTAACTGCACGCACAGTGAGGCAAAGAGTTTTGGAGGATGGCCTGGTGTTTTATTTTTTGTTACCTTTATTTAACCAGGCAAGTCAGTTAAGAACAAATTCTTATTTTCAATGATGGCTAGGAACAGTGGGTTAACTGCCTGTTCAGGGGCAGAACGACAGATTTGTACCTTGTCAGTTCAGGGGTTTGAACTCACAACCTTCAGGTCACTAGTCCAACACTCTAACCACTAGGCTACCCTGCCGTTTCAAGAAGGGCAGCAAAGAAGCCACTTCTCTCCAGGAAAAACATTGGGGATAGACTGATATTCTGCAAAAGGTACAGTGATTGGACTGCTGAGGACTGGGGTAATGTCATTTTCTCTGATGAATCCCCTTTCCGATTGTTTGGGACATCCGTAAAAAAATGATTTTCCGGAGAAGACAAGGTGAGCGCTACCATCAGTCCTGTGTCATGCTAACAGTAACCCATCCTGAGACTATTCATGTGTAGGGTTGCTTCTCAGCCAAGGGAGTGGGCTCACTCACAATTTTGCCTAAGAACACAGCCATGAATAAAGAATGGTACCAACACATCCTCCAAGAGCAACCGGGAACAGTTTGGTGATGAACAATGCCTTTACCAGCATAATCGAGCACCTTGCCATAAGGAAAAAGTGATAACTAAGTGGCTCGGGGAAAAAAACATAGATATTTTGGGTCCATGGCCAGGAAACTCCCCAGACCTTAATCCCACAGAGAACTTGTGGTCAATCCTCAAGAGGCGGGTGGACAAACAAAAACCCACACATTTTGACAAACTCCAAGCATTGATTATGCAAGAATGGGCTGCCATCAGTCAGGATGTGGCCCAGAAATGAATTGACAGCATGCCAGGGCGGATTGCAGAGGTCTTGAAAAAGAAGGGTCAACACTGCAAATATTGACTCTATGCATCAACTTCATGTAATTGTCAATAAAAGCCTTTTACACTTATGAAATGCTTGTAATTATACTTTAGTATTCCATAGTAACATCTGACAAAAATATCTAAAGACACTGAAGCAGAAAACTTGGTGGAAATTAATATTTGTGTCATTCTCAAAACTTTTGGCCACGACTGTACCTCCCCCCTCCTCTCGCTGTGTTTCTTTCCTTTCTCCAACCCTATTGGTTGCTTCCTTATCACCATCTTACTGCTCTGCCCCCTGTAAACACTGTCTATATCTCCTGGTGCTCTATTTCTCTCCA
Organism: Oncorhynchus keta; assembly: GCF_023373465.1. Classification (NCBI taxonomy): domain Eukaryota; kingdom Metazoa; phylum Chordata; class Actinopteri; order Salmoniformes; family Salmonidae; genus Oncorhynchus; species Oncorhynchus keta. The sequence goes on from NC_068439.1 coordinate 16,617,697, forward strand.
TTCACTTTTTCTTTCCCTTTCTCTCGTTTATTATTTGTGTCACTCTCTCTCTCTCACCCTGATCTCTTTCTCTCTCGCTCTCTCCTCTAGGGGCAGTAGAGGGCAGAATGTCTTCCACAGTGAGTGTTTGAGGAGTTCAAGCAAACAGCACCTCAAGTCTCTAAAACACATACCAAGAACATTCTCTGTTAGGACGTTTGCCACTGAAATCTGTGTATGTACACCTCTATCAGACATTCTCACATCTAGAATAAGTTAAGAACGGATTCCCCATCCTGTATTTTCCATACTCTATGTAGTGAACGTTATATTTTGTAAACCTCGTCTTTGTGCTCGCGGAGAGACAATCAGAATGCTTGGTCTGGAAGAACAGGAAACCAATCAGCGCCCACACCTAGAGGTCAGTCAGAGGTCAGTGTGATGTCGTGCCCCCCGGCCCCCCATCCTCCACCGCCTTCATTCCATGACAAAGCGAGCGGATTTGGTTACCAAGGAAACAGGCAGTTTTCCATTGGGATGTTGGAACATTTAGGAAGGGTACGGTTGCTTTGTTGTCGGGGTGATGATGGATTCTCACCATGGATATTTAATCACTACAGTTATGGTGATTAAGACAACAGAGGAGGAGAGCGACCTTTATCTAGCAGTAATGTTAAAACAAAATGTTTCCAGGGTCCAAAACGGTCTAATCGTACACCATCCTCATTTTAGCTCCCCTTTTCCTGGTTCAGTGGAGAGCAGCTGAGAACACAGATAGCCTACAGAAATCAAACAAGGAAGACACACACAGGCGCCTTGGTGAGAGGGAAACACACACACACACAAACAATCCTTGTGTCTGTCTGTTTCTCTTCTGTCGCAGCAAAAATGGCCTATTGCCATGTCAACCGTGTGTGCCGTTCTGCTACAGCTGTGATGTATGTGGTGACACTTTTGACCCCCTGGTGAACTCTGGAAGGCAGGATCCCTGCAGAGTCCAGATAGACTCCTCTGAAAGGGTCTATATGCGTGGTCTATTCTGAGTCTATCCTGGTGAGGTCACGTCAACTCAGCCACGCATTAATACCATGGCAACAAAATCATAACACAACTATCCAAGCAACAAAATCCAAGCAAAATCCCACCAACCTACTACTATGACAACTGAATCTACAGTACCAATGTGTAAGGCAACAAATCAACACAATTTTCAAACATTCCACAAATAAGTATAGGTTACATCAAATTGTATAAATGTACATACTTACATTTTTCAAGGGCAACACAGCCTTTTCAACTCTTGTAGGTGGCTTCAAGGTCACTTTCTCTATCCTGCTATAAATGTACATATTTAACAATAACAGAATTCATATTTTCATGTATATTTTGTGTTGGGAAGGGGAGGAGAGTTGCTAAAGGAAAGTTTTGGCCTCTAAGTAGAAGTATTCTTTAGGCACAGATCTGAGATTAGCTTTCCTTAACTTAATCTTAATCATAACCATTACAAAGCAAAAAAGCTAACTGACCTCAGATCAATGTCTAGGAATAACTTAATTATTCTCTGGGTTTTGGCTGGTTGTGACTGATTGTTTATTTTAATTTTACAAGGCAAGTCAGTTAAGAACAAATTGTTCTTTTCAATGACGGCCTAGGAACAGTGGGTTAACTGCCTGTTCAGGGGCAGAACGACAGATTTGTACCTTGTCAGCTCAGGGATTTGAACTTGCAACCTTCCGGTTGCAACGCTCTAACCACTAGGCTACCCTGCCACCCCGGGTTGTGGTTGGTTATGGCTGGTTGTGGATGGTTGTGGCTCATGGTGGCTGGTGGTGGTTGGTTCTGGCTGGTTGTGGCTGGTTGTGGATGGTTGTGGCTGGTTTGGGTTGGTTGTGGCTGGATTGGGTTGGTTGTGGATGGTGGTGGCTGGTGGTGGATGGTGGTGGTTGGTTTTGGTTGATTTTGGCTGGTTGTGGCTGGTTGTGGATGGTTGTGGCTGTTGGTGGTGGCTGGTGGTGGCTGGTTGTGGTTGGTTTTGGTTGGTTGTGGCTGGTGGTGGCTGGTGGTGGATGGTTGTGTCTGGTGGTGGATGGTGGTGGCTGGTGATGGATGGTGGTTGGTTTTGTCTGGTTGTGGTTGGTTTTGGTTGGTGGTGGCTGGTGGTGGCTGGTTGTGGATAGTTGTGGCTGGTTGTGGCTGGTTTGGGTTGGTTGTGGATGGTTGTGGCTGCTGGTGGATGGTTGTGGCTGGTGGTGGATGGTTGTGGCTGGTTTTGGTTGGTTTTGGCTGGTTGTGGCTCGTTGTGGTTGGTTGTGGTTGGTTTTGGCTGGCTGTGGATGGTTGTGGCTGGTTGTGGCTGGTTTGGGTTGGTTTTGGCTGGTTGTGGCTGGTTGTGGTTGGTTTTGGCTGGTTGTGGATGGTTGTGGCTCGTTGTGGTTGGTTGTGGTTGGTTTTGGCTGGCTGTGGATGGTTGTGGCTGGTTGTGGCTGGTTTGGGTTGGTTTTGGCTGGTTGTGGCTGGTTGGGGTTGGTTTTGGCTGGTTGTGGATGGTTGTGGCTGGTTTGGGTTGGTTTGGGTTGGTTTTGGCTGGTTGTGGCTGGTTGTGGTTGGTTTTGGCTGGTTGTGGATGGTTGTGGCTCGTTGTGGTTGGTTGTGGTTGGTTTTGGCTGGCTGTGGATGGTTGTGGCTGGTTGTGGCTGGTTTGGGTTGGTTTTGGCTGGTTGTGGCTGGTTGGGGTTGGTTTTGGCTGGTTTTGGATGGTTGTGGCTGGTTGTGGCTGGTTTGGGTTGGTTTTGGCTGGTTGTGGCTGGTTGGGGTTGGTTTTGGCTGGTTGTGGATGGTTGTGGCTGGTTGGGGTTGGTTTTGGTTGGTTGTGGATGGTTGTGGCTGGTTTGGGTTGGTTTGGGTTGGTTTTGGCTGGTTGTGGCTGGTTGTGGTTGGTTTTGGCTGGTTGTGGATGGTTGTGGCTCGTTGTGGTTGGTTGTGGTTGGTTTTGGCTGGTTGTGGATGGTTGTGGCTGGTTGTGGCTGGTTTGGGTTGGTTTTGGCTGGTTGTGGCTGGTTGGGGTTGGTTTTGGCTGGTTGTGGATGGTTGTGGCTGGTTTGGGTTGGTTTGGGTTGGTTTTTGGCTGGTTGTGGCTGGTTGTGGTTGGTTTTGGCTGGTTGTGGATGGTTGTGGCTCGTTGTGGTTGGTTGTGGTTGGTTTTGGCTGGCTGTGGATGGTTGTGGCTGGTTGTGGCTGGTTTGGTTGGTTGGTTTTGGCTGGTTGTGGCTGGTTGGGGTTTGGTGGTTTGGCTGGTTTTGGATGGTTGTGGCTGGTTGTGGCTGGTTTGGGTTGGTTTTGGCTGGTTGTGGCTGGTTGGGGTTGGTTTTGGCTGGTTGTGGATGGTTGTGGCTGGTTGGGGTTGGTTTTGGTTGGTTGTGGATGGTTGTGGCTGGTTTGGGTTGGTTTGGGTTGGTTTTGGCTGGTTGTGGCTGGTTGTGGTTGGTTTTGGCTGGTTGTGGATGGTTGTGGCTCGTTGTGGTTGGTTGTGGTTGGTTTTGGCTGGCTGTGGATGGTTGTGGCTGGTTGTGGCTGGTTTGGGTTGGTTTTGGCTGGTTGTGGCTGGTTGGGGTTGGTTTTGGCTGGTTGTGGATGGTTGTGGCTGGTTGTGGTTGGTTTTGGCTGGTTGTGGCTGGTTGTGGATGGTTGTGGCTGGTTGTGGTTGGTTTTGGTTGGTTTTGGCTGTTGGAACTGATCCTCTGTTTGTGGCCAAACAACTGTATGGTTTCTTGCTCTGTCGCCTTTCATCCACAGACGGACAGGCAGCAGACCAATACACTTCTTCATGTCTGTGTTCCCTGGCATCTTCACTGACATTTACAGACAATATACTGTACACACTTGGAGAGACAGTTTCAAGTTTTATTAGTCTAATATATGGGATATATGCATGGAATGCATAGTCCAACAAAATGCATACTTGCAGGCTCCTTCTTAACAATCAACAACAATAAGAAATAGTAATTGATAAGAATACAAACATAGTAAATGGCAGTAGAATATAATCTACATTTTACCATAAGTATAATACAGGAAGGCGCAATTTATAGTACAATATTTACAAGTCAATTGGGGAAGGAGGGATGGGGAAAGTGTTTGAATTGAGCAGTGTAACAGGAGGCTGGTAGCAGCAGTTGTGGTGTGTGCTAAGGTGCAGAGAATCAGTGCAGGTGGTCAGTCCAGTTCAAGTGTTCTGTGAGCCTGTTGGTATCAGACTTGATGCTCCGATACCGTCTGCCCGATAGTAAGGGAGAGAACAGTTCATGGCTGGGGTGTGTGGGGGTCCTTGATGATGCTGCGTGCCTACCTCAAGCACCGTTTCCAGTAAATGTCCAGGATGGGTGGAAGCAATGGCCCAGTGATGAACTGGGCCGTCGTCACCACCCGCTGCAGTCGTGGACAAAGCAATTCCCATACCAGGCCATGATGCAACTGGTTTGGATGCTCTCGATGATGCAGCAGTTGTACTTGGAAAGGAACCGGGGCAGCATTACGAATTTCTTCAGCCGTGTTAGGAAATAGAGATGCTGTTGCTCCCTCTTGACAACAGTGGTGGTGTTGTTTGTTCATGACAAGTCATCAGTGATGTGGATGCAGAGGAACTTAAAACTAATTACTCTCTCTACTATAGTATCATTGAGGTGGGTTGGGGAATTTTCCCTCCTCTGCTTCCTGAAATCAAAAATCAACTCCTTTGTTTTGCTGACGTTGAGGGAGAGTTTGTTGTCATGACACCATAATGCCAGTTCACTTACCTCCTCACTATAGGCTGACTCGTGATTGATGGTTATCAGGCCTACAACGTCGTGCAAAGCCACACAGTTGTGGGTCAACAGGAAGTACAGCAGAGAACTGAGGATACACCCCTGGGGGACCCTGTGTTATGAGTGAGTGTGGAGGAGGTGTTGTTGCCAATCCTCACAGCCTGTGGTGGTCTGCCCATCAAGAAGTCCAAGATCCAGTTGCAGATTGGGGTGTCTAAACCCAGGGCTCTGAGCTTGGTGTCGAGTTTGGAGGGAACAATAGTGTTGAATGCTGAACTGTAGTCAATGAACAGCATTCTCGCATAGGTGTTTCTCTTGTCCAGATGTGTTACAGCTGTGTGAATAGCGATGGAAATGGCATCTTCCGTGGATCTGTTGGAGCGGTAAGCAACTTGGAGTGGGTCCTGTGTGCCTGGTATGCTGGCCTTGATGTGGGCCATGACAGCCTCTTAAAGCACTTCCTGATGACCAAGGTGAGCGCGGTGTGGCGATAGTCATTTGGGCATGTCCCGTTCTTTTTATTGGGCACTGGGACAAGGGTAGTCTCCTTAAAGCATGTGGGGACTACAGCCTGGGACAGGAACAGGATGAAGATGTCAGAGAATATGCACACCAGCTGGTCAGCACACACTCTGAGGACGCCGCCAGGGATTTGTGAGTATTCACTCCTTTGAGAGTTTTCGCCACATCAGCCTTGAAGATCGAAAGCACCTGCTTGTCCGGAGAAGCTAGAGTCTTCCTGGATGGCTTAGTATTGTCTGCCTTGAAGCAAGAATAGACTGTGTTAAGCTTTGAGGATTTGGTGGGCGCCGCACAGGTGGATTTTCCTTTGTAATCTGTGCTAGTCTGTAGTCCTTACCACATGCAACGCAAATCTGAGTTGTCAAACATCAATTCAAGTTTTAGTCTGTATTGTCTTTTTGCGCTCCAGATGGATTTGTGGAGCTCGTACCTGCTTACCTCGTACACGTCGAACGCCACTGAGTCATCAGGGTTTGTTCTGCTGACATTTAATACTGCAGTACGGGCTCGCAGCATGATACCGTTTTTCCGTTCATCCAGGGTTTTTGGTTGGGTTGTTCCGATTGTTATTGTGGGTACAACGTCATCAACACATTTCCTAATGAAGCCTGTGACTGACAATGTTGATGGATGAGTCCTGGGTGGATGTATTTAACTTTGGTACACCAGGAGTTGTTCATGAGGAAACATACCCATCCCCCGACTCTTACCAGAAGCTGTCTGGTTGAATAGCAGAGTCAAGTGTATTGTCCGTAAGCCATGTCTCAGTAAAAATAAAGACACAGCATTCCCTGATCCCCCTCTTTAATTGAAGTCTTGCTCTGAGTTCTCAAAGTGTATTTTCCAGCGATTGGACATTAGCCGTCAGGACGCTAGGAAGAGGAGGTCGGGTAGCCTGTCTTTTCAGCTTGGACTCCCCCGTTCCTTCCTCTTCTTCGTTGCCTTATGTCATCTTCGTCAGCAGCAACAGGACAGACCGCTGGAGTGAATGTAATATTCCAGATCTGGGAGGCTGAGATATACATGTGTAGCTTCCAATTCATGATCCAGAAGTGTTTGTCAGTCCTGGAAATTATTGCATGAACATTATGAGCAAACAAAGTAATAATTAACACAAAACTAGCCAAAACAATGTGGTGGAGCAGGAACCGGCAACACGCGGGCCCTCCTCAATCCAGCCATCTCATTTCTTTACAATCGGAGAGACAATATAAACTTGGAGTGAAAATATACACGCTTGTCGAGTTCAAAAACAACTGCATAAAAACTATACACGTACGGGTGGGAGAACGTGCATGTACACACACAGAAAGTGCCAACTCACACCCATACACACTCATTATGTAAACCCACTAGTCTCTCCCCATCTGGTCATTTTGTCAGGATAAGTTGCATGATCTTTCCACTAGGAGCGCTGCAGCTTTGCACAAGCACTGAGCTCCCTCTCCCTGACTCATGCACTGTAGAATGATCACATGATGGTTAGGCAAGTACTGCCAAGTAATAAACTATCTACACTGAACAAAAATATAAAATCAACATGTAAAGTGTTGGTGATATGTTTCATGAGCTGAAATAAAAGATCCCAGAAATGTTCCATATGCACAAAAAGCTTATTCCTCTCAAATGTTGAGCACAAATGAGCATTTCTCCTTTGCCAAGATAATCCATCCACATGACAGGTGTGGCATATCAAGAAGTTGATTAAACAGCAATATCATTACACAGGTGCACCTTGTGCTGGGGACAAGAAAAGTCCACTTTAACATTTGCCGTTATGTCACACAACACAATGCCACAGATGTCTCAAGTTTTGCAATTGGCATGCTGATTGCAGGAATGTCCACCAGAAATGTTGCCTGGGAATATAATGTTAATTTCTATACCATAAGCTGCCGCCAACATAGTTTTAGAGAATTTGGCAGCACGTTCAACCGGCCTCACAATCGTAGACTATGTGTATGACGTTGTGTGGGTGAGCGGTTTGCTGATGTTAACGTTGTGAACAGAGTGACCCATGGAGGTGGTCGGGTTATGATACGGTCAGGCATAAGCTACAGACAACAAACCCAGTTGCATTTTATAGATGGCCATTTGAATGCACAGAGAAACCGTGACGAGATCTAGAGATCCATTGTCGTGTCATTCATCCGGCGCCATCACCTCATGTTTCAGCATGACAATGCATGTCGCAAAGATCTGTACACAATTCCTGGAAGCTGTAAATGTCCCAGTTCTTCCATGGCCTGCATACTCACCATACATGTCACCCATTGAACATGTTTGGGATGCTCTGGATTGACGTGTACAACAACGTGTTCCAGTTCCCGCAAATAACCAGCAACTGTGCATTAAAGAGGAGTGGGACAACATTCCACAGGCCACAATCAACAGCTTGATCAACTCTATGTGAAGGAGATGTGTTGTGCTTCATGAGGCAAATGCTGGTCACACCAGATACTGACTGGTTTTCTGATCCATGCTCCTACATTTTTTTAAGGTATCTGTGACCAACAGATGCATAGCTGTATTTCTACTGCCAGTACTACTACTGAAATCTATAGATTAGGGCCTAATTTATTTCTTTCAATTAACTGATGTCCTTATATGAACTGTAACTCAGTAAAATCTTTGAAATGATTGCATGTTGAATTTAAAATAAAATACAAGTTCAGTAGTTTGTATTTAAGTCAGTAATCCTTTATTTGAGTCCAGTTATAGCCATGATGTAGGAGGGAGAATGTAAATGATTAAACAGCTAAATTGTTATAACAGATTCCCCTACAGTTCTTCATTAATATATGGAGATATTTCATTACATTGTTGTACACATTGCAGTACACCAAAATGAACAAGGCAGTATATTTCTAACAGCTTTTAGGGTAAATTCCATTTATATAGTCCTCTAAATGACAAGTAACACACATAGGTCCCTACTATAGACTATACACGGATGACTAGCTAACTAAACACACTTTCTACAAACACCTTAGTTCCTCATCAACATTGAGTTAGGGTTAGTTAGGTTAAGTTAGACATGTTTGCTACTCTGAGAAAACATATGAAGAAAAAAAAACTAAAACAAAAAACTAAAACAAAAACTAAAACTTAAAAAAACTAAAACAAAAAGGAACATTCAATTTTCCTCTGCAGTCAGAAGCCTCTGTCAGAGATGTTTGTCCAGGTTACACTCTGGGGGTCATGACCTTCTCAGAAACACTCTGAAACCCTGGACTACAGGTTGTGAACCCATCTCATCCTGCAGAACGAGAGAGAGAGGAAGAGAGATAAATTCACATAAGACAGTATGGTGGAGCTCTACAGCTTAAAAAGAAGGGGTGTACAGGCCGTGTTAGCAAAAAATTGAACAACTAAATGTGAATGTATCGTTTATATGAGTGTATGAATTAACAAGTGTGCGTCATTGTGCTACAAAACAAGTGTCTGTATATGGACCCTGCCTATCATGGTCATCCCATTTAGGGTCCAGCCACCTCTACATCTCCCCCTCCTCCCCTCCTCCCCTCCTCCCCCCTCCTCCACCCTTCCTCCCCTTCCTCCACCCTCCCCTTCCTCCCCCTCCCCCTCCTCCCCTTCCTCCCCCCTCCTCCCCCTTCTCCACCCTCCACCCCTTCCTCCACCCTCCTCCGCTCCTCCCCCTCCTCCCCTCCTCTCCCCTCCTCCCCCTCCTCCACCCTTCCTCCCCTCCTCTCCCCTCCTCCCCCTCCTCCACCCTTCCTCCCCTTCCTCCCCTCTCCCCCTCCTCCCCTTCCTCCTCCGCTCCTCCCCCTCCTCCCCTCCTCTCCCCTCCTCCCCCTCCTCCACCCTTCCTCCCCTTCCTCCCCCTCCTCCCTGTCCTGACAGTAATGTTGAGTGGGTGACCTTTTCTCTCAGCTAATCCACACCAAAAAGGCCTAATTACTGCTGCCGCTCCACAAGCCTCCTCAGGCCCAATAATCAATACAGCCGATCGGCCCAAGGATCACCCCATCACATGCCACTGTGTCGCAGTACGTGTGTGTGTGTGTGTGTGTGTGTGTGTGTGTGTGTGTGTGTGTGTGTGTGTGTGTGTGTGTGTGTGTGTGTGTGTGTGTGTGTGTGTGTGTGTGTGTGTGTGTGTGTGTGTGTGTGTGTGTGTGTGTGTGTGCGTGTGTGTGTGAGAGAGAGAGAGAGAGAGAGAGAGAGAGAGAGAGAGAGAGAGAGAGAGAGAGAGAGAGAGAGAGAGAGAGAGAGAGAGAGAGAGAGAGAGAGAGAGAGAGAGAGAGAGAGAGAGAGAGAGAGAGAGAGAGAGAGAGAGAGAGAGAGAGAGAGAGAGAGAGAGAGAGAGAGAGAGAGCATGTGTGTATGTCTGAGAACATGTGTTCCACTAGCACAAAAATGAGACAAAATGAGATGATACAGAAAGGGACAGAATGATGGGAGACAAGAGAGCCCCCCCACACACACATACACAAACACCCTCCCTGTTGTGAATGTTGTGACACCAGTTGACCTTATTGAGCTGCTGTTGTATAAAGAGGCTCTGATTAGAATAGCTTCCCTTTAACCTTTACGGGACTGACGTGCCTTGGGAACAATCATTGGTTTATGCAATGAGATCAACATATTCTGTCATTATTAAGCTGAACAGTGGTGGCATCTCTCTGTAAGAACTTCCTGTATGTCTTCTAAAGAAGGTGCATTCTGGAACAGTAACTGTTCGTAGTAGTGGGTTGGTTTTTAAAGACTTTTTGTGGGGTTGATATGAAATGCCTTAAGCACTCTTACTTCACTAGATTTCCCCGCTTGTCTGCTGTGTGTTTGTCTCTCTCTCTCTCTCTCTCTCTCTCTCTCTCTCTCTCTCTCTCTCTCTCTCTCTCTCTCTCTCTCTCTCTCTCTCTCTCTCTCTCTCTCTCAGACAACTTGGTGGTGAAAATAAGGATATATCCCAAATTGCACCCTATTCCCTACTTAGGGCACGACTTTCGACCAGACCCCTATCAAACGTAGTGCACTATATAGGAATAGGGTGCAATTTGAGACGTAACCCAACACTTTGGATGCTATGTACAAGAACAAGTTTCTAAACTGAGGGTCCCATCTGAATACCGTCATAGTTAACCTATGATCTTAGTACATTAGGGAACGAACGGTAAGACATGGTCAAGCTATTGACACAGTGCAGTATGACACAGTTATGACATCATCGGGAACAGTCAAACTAAATGCAAGTCACGACACGATCAACCCCGGTCAAAACATCCTGACATGTGGTCAACATTGGTTAACCTATCGACACTTTGGCTTTATGACCTGGTCAGCAATGGTCAATGGCTGATCTATTGAAATGGAGCATTATGACAGAGTCCACCACATTGACAAGTGTTTATGACATCAATAACCATGGTAACCTGTGAACACTAGAATTATGACATGATTAGCAATGGTCAAGGGGCTTCTTTCACAGAGATCATATGAAATTCCACTAAATTAATGGAGCTGATACATTTGATTCAATGCAATTCCATCTTTGTGGACTGCAACCATGACAGAATCATTCACTCAATAACCCCCCAGCAGAGCACAATTTCATGCAGACTAAATATAGCCAAATTATTTTGGCTAACTGTCATGATCTATGAACAATTTAGAATAGGCTAGGAAGTTGTCGGTCTGGTTTGATAGGCCTACTGTTGTTGGTCTGGTTTGATAGGCCTACTGTTGTTGGTCTGGTTTGATAGGCCTACTGTTGTTGGTCTGGTTTGATAGGCCTACTGTTGTTGGTCTGGTTTGATAGGCCTACTGTTGTCTGTCTGGTTTGATAGGCCTACTGTTATCAGTCTGGTTTGATAGGCCTACTCTTGTTGGTCTGGTTTGATAGGCCTACTGTTGTCTGTCTGGTTTGATAGGCCTACTGTTATCAGTCTGGTTTGATAGACCTACTGTTGTCGGTCTGGTTTGATAGGCCTACTGTTGTTGGTCTGGTTTGATAGGCCTACTGTTGTTGGTCTGGTTTGATAGGCCTACTGTTGTCTGTCTGGTTTGATAGGCCTACTGTTGTTGGTCTGGTTTGATAGGCCTACTGTTGTTGGTCTGGTTTGATAGGCCTACTGTTGTCTGTCTGGTTTGATAGGCCTACTGTTGTTGGTCTGGTTTGATAGGCCTACTGTTGTTGGTCTGGTTTGATAGGCCTTCTGTTGTCGGTCTGGTTTGATAGGCCTTCTGTTGTCGGTCTGGTTTGATAGGCCTTCTGTTGTCGGTCTGGTTTGATAGGCCTACTGTTGTCGATATGGTTTGATAGGCCTACTGTTGTCTGTCTGGTTTGATAGGCCTACTGTTGTTGGTCTGGTTTGATAGGCCTACTGTTGTTGGTCTGGTTTGATAGGCCTTCTGTTGTCTGTCTGGTTTGATAGGCCTTCTGTTGTTGGTCTGGTTTGATAGGCCTACTGTTGTCGGTCTGGTGTGATAGGCCTACTGTTGTTGGTCTGGTTTGATAGGCCTTCTGTTGTCTGTCTGGTTTGATAGGCCTTCTGTTGTTGGTCTGGTTTGATAGGCCTTCTGTTGTTGGTCTGGTTTGATAGGCCTTCTGTTGTCTGTCTGGTTTGATAGGCCTTCTGTTGTTGGTCTGGTTTGATAGGCCTTCTGTTGTTGGTCTGGTTTGATAGGCCTACTGTTGTTGGTCTGGTTTGATAGGCCTTCTGTTGTTGGTCTGGTTTGATAGGCCTTCTGTTGTTGGTCTGGTTTGATAGGCCTTCTGTTGTCGGTCTGGTTTGATAGGCCTTCTGTTGTTGGTCTGGTTTGATAGGCCTTCTGTTGTCGGTCTGGTTTGATAGGCCTTCTGTTGTTGGTCAGGTTTGATAGGCCTACTGTTGTCTGTCTGGTTTGATAGGTTTACTGTTATCAGTCTGGTTTAATAGGTCTACTGTTGTCTGTCTGGTTTGATAGGCCTACTGTTGTCTGTCTGGTTTGATAGGCCTACTGTTGTTGGTATGGTTTGATAGGCCTACTGTTGTTTGTCTGATTTGATAGGCCTACTGTCATTGGTCTGGTTTAAGAGGTCTACTGTTGTCTGTCTGGTTTGATAGGCCTTCTGTTCTCAGTCTGGTTTGATAGGCCTACTGTGTTTGTCTGATTTGATAGGCCTACTGTCATTGGTCTGGTTTGATAGGCCTACTGTTGTCAGTCTGGTTGGTCTGGTTTGATAGGCCTACTGTTGTCAGTCTGGTTCTAGGCCTAGTGTTGTTGGTCTGGTTTGATAGGCCTTCTGTTCTCAGTCTGGTTTGATAGGCCTACTGTTGTTGGTCTGGTTTGATAGGCCTAGTGTTGTTGGTCTGGTTTGATAGGCCTACTGTTGTCAGTCTGGTTTGATAGGCCTACTGTTGTCATTCTGGTTTGATAGGCCTACTGTTGTCAGTCTGGTTTGATAGGCCTAGTGTTGTTGGTCTGGTTTGATAGGCCTTCTGTTCTCAGTCTGGTTTGATAGGCCTACTGTTGTTGGTCTGGTTTGATAGGCCTAGTGTTGTTGGTCTGGTTTGATAGGCCTTCTGTTCTCAGTCTGGTTTGATAGGCCTACTGTTGTCAGTCTGGTTTGATAGGCCTAGTGTTGTTGGTCTGGTTTGATAGGCCTTCTGTTCTCAGTCTGGTTTGATAGGCCTACTGTAGTTTGTCTGATTTGATAGGCCTACTGTCATTGGTCTGGTTTGATAGGCCTACTGTTGTCATTCTGGTTTGATAGGCCTACTGTTGTCAGTCTGGTTTGATAGGCCTAGTGTTGTTGGTCTGGTTTGATAGGCCTTCTGTTCTCAGTCTGGTTTGATAGGCCTACTGTTGTTGGTCTGGTTTGATAGGCCTACTGTTGTTGGTCTGGTTTGATAGGCCTACTGTTGTCAGTCTGGTTTGATAGGCCTACTGTTGTCAGTCTGGTTTGATAGGCCTACTGTTGTTGGTCTGGTTTGATAGGCCTACTGTTGTCAGTCTGGTTTGATAGGCCTACTGTTGTCAGTCTGGTTTGATAGGCCTACTGTCATTGGTCTGGTTTGATAGGCCTACTGTTGTCAGTCTGGTTTGATAGGCCTAGTGTTGTTGGTCTGGTTTGATAGGCCTACTGTTGTTGGTCTGGTTTGATAGGCCTGCTGTTGTTGGTCCTGTTTGGATAGGCCTACTGTTGTTGGTCTGGTTTGATAGGCCTACTGTTGTTGGTCTGGTTTGATAGGCCTACTGTTGTTGGTCTGGTTTGATAGGCCTTCTGTTGTTGGTCTGGTTTGATAGGCCTTCTGTTGTTGGTCTGGTTTGATAGGCCTTTTGTTGTTGGTCTGGTTTGATAGGCCTACTGTTGTTGGTCTGGTTTGGATAGGCCTTCTGTTATCAGTCTGGTTTGATAGGCCTTCTGTTATCAGTCTGGTTTGACAGGCCTACTGTTGTTGGTCCTGTTTGGATAGGCCTTATGTTGTTGGTCTGGTTTGATAGGCTACTGTTGTCAGTCTGCCTTCTGTTATCAGTCTGGTTTGACAGGCCTACTGTCCTGTTTGGATAGGCCTTATGTTGTTGGTCTGGTTTGATAGGCCTACTGTTGTCAGTCTGGTTTGATAGGCCTTCTGTTATCAGTCTGGTTTGACAGGCCTACTGTTGTTGGTCCTGTTTGGATAGGCCTTATGTTGTTGGTCTGGTTTGATAGGCCTACTGTTGTTGGTCTGGTTTGATAGGCCTACTGTTGTTGGTCCTGTTTGGATAGGCCTACTGTTGTCGGTCTGGTTTGATAGGCCTACTGTTGTTGGTCTGGTTTGATAGGCCTACTGTTGTTGGTCCTGTTTGGATAGGCCTTATGTTGTTGGTCTGGTTTGATAGGCCTACTGTTGTTGGTCTGGTTTGATAGGCCTACTGTTGTTGGTCCTGTTTGGATAGGCCTACTGTTGTCGGTCTGGTTTGATAGGCCTACTGTTGTTGGTCTGGTTTGATAGGCCTACTGTTGTTGGTCTGGTTTGATAGGCCTACTGTTGTTGGTCTGGTTTGATAGGCCTTCTGTTATCAGTCTGGTTTGATAGGCCTTCTGTTATCAGTCTGGTTTGACAGGCCTACTGTTGTTGGTCCTGTTTGGATAGGCCTACTGTTGTCGGTCTGGTTTGATAGGCCTACTGTTGTTGGTCTGGTTTGATAGGCCTTCTGTTGTTGGTCTGGTTTGATAGGCCTACTGTTGTTGGTCTGGTTTGATAGGCCTTCTGTTATCAGTCTGGTTTGATAGGCCTTCTGTTATCAGTCTGGTTTGACAGGCCTACTGTTGTTGGTCCTGTTTGGATAGGCCTTATGTTGTTGGTCTGGTTTGATAGGCCTACTGTTGTTGGTCTGGTTTGATAGGCCTTCTGTTATCAGTCTGGTTTGACAGGCCTACTGTTGTTGGTCCTGTTTGGATAGGCCTTATGTTGTTGGTCTGGTTTGATAGGCCTACTGTTGTCGGTCTGGTTTGATAGGCCTACTGTTGTTGGTCTGGTTTGATAGGCCTACTGTTGTCTGTCTGGTTTGATAGGCCTACTGTTGTTGGTCTGGTTTGATAGGCCTACTGTTGTTGGTCTGGTTTGATAGGCCTACTGTTGTTGGTCTGGTTTGATAGGCCTACTGTTGTTGGTCCTGTTTGGATAGGCCTTATGTTGTTGGTCTGGTTTGATAGGCCTTCTGTTCTCAGTCTGGTTTGATAGGCCTACTGTTGTTGGTCCTGTTTGGATAGGCCTACTGTTGTTGGTCTGGTTTGATAGGCCTTCTGTTCTCAGTCTGGTTTGATAGGCCTACTGTTGTTGGTCCTGTTTGGATAGGCCTTATGTTGTTGGTCTGGTTTGATAGGCCTTCTGTTCTCAGTCTGGTTTGATAGGCCTACTGTTGTTGGTCCTGTTTGGATAGGCCTTCTGTTCTCAGTCTGGTTTGATAGGCCTACTGTTGTTGGTCCTGTTTGGATAGGCCTACTGTTCTCAGTCTGGTTTGATAGGCCTTCTGTTGTTGGTCCTGTTTGGATAGGCCTTATGTTCTCAGTCTGGTTTGATAGGCCTTCTGTTGTTGGTCCTGTTTGGATAGGCCTTATGTTCTCAGTCTGGTTTGATAGGCCTTCTGTTGTTGGTCTGGTTTGATAGGCCTACTGTTGTTGGTCCTGTTTGGATAGGCCTTCTGTTCTCAGTCTGGTTTGATAGGCCTTCTGTTCTCAGTCTGGTTTGATAGGCCTACTGTTGTTGGTCCTGTTTGGATAGGCCTTCTGTTGTTGGTCCTGTTTGGATAGGCCTACTGTTGTTGGTCCTGTTTGGATAGGCCTTATGTTATCAGTCTGGTTTGATAGGCCTTCTGTTATCAGTCTGGTTTGATAGGCCTAGTGTTGTCTGTCTTTTTTGATAAACCTACTGTTGTCAGTCTGGTTTGATAGGTTAACTCTTGTCAGTCTGGTTTGATAGGCCTACTGCCGTCAGTCTGGTTTGATAGGCCTACTGTCGTCAGTCTGGTATGATAGCCATACTGTTGTCAGTCTGGTTTGATACTGTTATCAGTCTGGTTTGATAGGCCTACTGTTGAAGTCTGGTTTTATAGCCCTACTGTTGTCAGTCTGGTTTGATACTGTTATCAGTCTGGTTTGATAGGCCTACTGTTGAAGTCTGGTTTGATAGGCCTACTGTTGTCAGTCTGGTTTGATACTGTTATCAGTCTGGTTTGATAGGCCTACCGTTGAAGTCTGGTTTCATAGGCCTACTTTTGTCAGTCTGGTTTGATAGGCCTACTGTTGTCGGTCTGGTTTGATAAACCTACTGTGCTCAGTCTGGTTTGATAGGCCTACTGCTGTTGGTCTGGTGTGATAGGCCTACTGCTGTTGGTCTGGTTTGATAGGCCTTCTGTTGTCAGTCTGGTATGATAGGCCTACTGTTGTCTGTCTGGTTTGATAGGCCTACTGTTGACAGTCTGGTATGATAGGCCTACTGTTGTCTGTCTGGTTTGATAGGCCTACTGTTGACAGTCTGGTTTGATAGGCCTACTGTTGTCAGTATGGTACGACAGGCCTACTGTTTTCAGTCTGGTTTGATAGGCCTACAGTTGTCTGTCTGGAAAATCGGTGCAAGATTGCAGAAAGAGATCCCCCCGTAGCTTCGACAGTTTAAATCTTATTATGATATAGCTTTATGTGTGTGTGTGTGTGTGTGTGTGTGTGTGTGTGTGTGTGTGTGTGTGTGTGTGTGTGTGTGTGTGTGTGTGTGTGTGTGTGTGTGTGTGTGTGTGTGTGTGTGTGTGTGTGTGTGTGTGTGTGTGTGTGTTGAGGTATGTTTTCCGGTGTTTGTATGTGAGTGCTGTGTGAAGCAGGCACACAGTGTGTGAGTGTAGACCGAAGACATAAAATCCCAGAGTGCTACCACAGTCTGCTGAGTGAAACGCTGTGGTAATGTTTAGTTTGTGGAGGCTGGGGGGGGGGGATTCCACGTAGGATAAAGGAGGAGAGGTCTCGGTCTCGTCACTCAGCCATATCCCGGTGACACCTGAACCTCCGCTGACCGGGTCGTGACTGGCTCCCAGAGCAGGAGTAAACCATGGCTGAGGGGGCTGACCTTTAACCCTGAGACCACTCATCATCACCCCCATATGCCCCCTGCTCCCCTCTTCCCCTCGGCCTCTCTCTTCACCAGCCACATTCACTCCCGTGGTTCACTCTTTAAACTGTGGTATTTCACAGAGAACAGACAGGCCAGCAGAAGTAGAAATAGTGTCTGTACTCTGGACAGTGGAGGTCTGTACTCTGGAGAGTGGAGGTTTGTACTCTGGAGAGTGGAGTTCTGTAATCTGGACAGTAGAAGTCTGTATTCTGGATAGTAGAGGTCTGTATTCTGGATAGTAGAAGTCTGTATTCTGGATAGTAGAGGTCTGTATTCTGGATAGTAGAAGTCTGTATTCTGGACAGTGGAGGTCTGTACTCTGGAGAGTGGAGTTCTGTAATCTGGACAGTAGAAGTCTGTATTCTGGATAGTAGAGGTCTGTATTCTGGATAGTAGAAGTCTGTACTCTGGAGAGTGGAGTTCTGTAATCTGGACAGTAGAAGTCTGTATTCTGGATAGTAGAGGTCTGTATTCTGGATAGTAGAAGTCTGTATTCTGGATAGTAGAGGTCTGTATTCTGGATAGTAGAAGTCTGTATTCTGGATAGTAGAGGTCTGTATTCTGGATAGTAGATGTCTGTATTCTGGATAATAGAGGTCTGTATTCTGGATAGTAGAGGTCTGTATTCTGGATAGTAGAGGTCTGTATTCTGGATAGTAGAAGTCTGTATTCTGGATAGTAGAGGTCTGTATTCTGGATAGTAGAAGTCTGTATTCTGGATAGTAGAGGTCTGTATTCTGGATAGTAGATGTCTGTATTCTGGATAATAGAGGTCTGTATTCTGGATAGTAGAGGTCTGTATTCTGGAGAGTGGAGTTCTGTAATCTGGACAGTAGAAGTCTGTATTCTGGATAGTAGAGGTCTGTATTCTGGATAGTAGAAGTCTGTATTCTGGATAGTAGAGGTCTGTATTCTGGATAGTAGAAGTCTGTATTCTGGATAATAGAGGTCTGTATTCTGGATAGTAGATGTCTGTATTCTGGATAATAGAGGTCTGTATTCTGGATAGTAGAGGTCTGTATTCTGGATAGTAGAGGTCTGTTTTCTGGATTGTAGAAGTCTGTATTCTGGATAGTAGATGTCTGTACTCTGGATAGTAGAAGGCTGTATTCTGGATAGTAGAGGTCATTATTCTGGAAAGTAGAAGCCAGTATTCTGGATAGTAGAAGTCGATTCTGGATAATAGAAGTCTGTATTCTGGACAGTAGAAGTCTTTATTCTGGATAGTAGAGGTCTGTTCCATGGTGAGTGAATAGATAAAGTACTGCAGAAAGGATACAAAAGACATTGTAGCCAGGACACACACACAATAAAAAAATCCTGACACATCCTTGCTAATGTGTGTTCGTCCCCTGAGAGCTAGGCTTAATCCCAGGTTTACACTGATAGGACAACAAGGCTAATCCTGCTAACAGGGTGTGTATCTACAACCAGAACGCCTGAATCCCAAACACACAGTATTGACTCACCGAGAGGAGGGAGGGGGGAGAGAAAGAGAGAAGGCGAAAGAGAGGAAGAAGTTGAAAAGACAGAGGTGAGAAGGAAACCAGAACCAGGGACAGGGGGAGTGGTGTGTGAGAGAGAGAGAGAGAGAGAGAGAGAGAGAGAGAGATAGGGGGAAGGGGAGAGAGGGGGGAAGAGACAGAGAGAGAGAGAGAAAGAGAGAGAGAGCGAGAGAGGGGAGGAAAGGAAAGGGGGAGAGAGAGAAATGAAGGGGGTAAGGCCGTTTAGATAGAGAGAGGGGGAGGGGGAGAGAAGGGGGGAAGAGACAGAGAGTGGGAGAGAGAGAGAGAGAGAGAGAGAGAGAGAGAGAGAGAGAAAGGGGAGGAAAGGAAAGGGGGAGAGAGAGAAACGGGGGGGGTAAGGCCAGAGAGATAGACAGGCCATGCTGTCAGGTATGCAGATGGGGGTGCAATCACATCAATGCAGGAGTGGGCACAAGCAGTCCCCCAGGACCATGTGACCAGAGAGACAGCACACACATTGAGGCTAAAAGCTAACCTG
>NC_068439.1:16641591-16654091 GCF_023373465.1 Oncorhynchus keta
TGCTACTGCTACTACTACTGCTGCTGCTACTACTACTAGTCTCATTACTACTACTACTAACACTACTATTACTAACACGACTATTTCAACTACTACTAGTACTACTATTACTGCTATTACATACTACTAACACTACCACTACTATTAATACCACTACTATTACAACTACAACTTGTACTACTATTACTTCTTCTGCTACTACTAATACTACTAACACTAACACTACTATTACTACCACTACTATTACATCTACAACTAGTACTACTAATACTATTACTGCTGCTGCTGCTGCTGCTACTACTACTACTACTATCATTACTACTACTAATATTACTTCTACTTCTACTAGTACTACTACTAGCACTACTACTACTGCTACTGTTAGTACTACTACGACTATTACTACCACTACTGTTACAACTACTACCAGTACTACTATTACTGCTGCTGCTGCTGCTACTACTACTAACACTAACACTACTATTACTACCACTACTATTACAACTACAACTAGTACTACTATTACTGCTGCTGCTACTACTACTACTACTACTATCATTACTACTACTACGAATATTACTTCTACTAGTACTACTACTAGCACTACTACTACTGCTACTGTTAGTACTACTACTACTAGTGCTACTAAACCTATTACTACTATTACGTATACTAATACTACTTTTATTACTACTACTAATACTACTATTACTTCTACTACAACTATTAGCACTACTATTAATATGACTACTGCTGCTACTACTACTAATACTACTACTACTACAACTACTGCTACTGCTACTAATACTGCTACCAATGCTGCTCCTACTACTACTTCTACTACTAATACTATTACCTATACTACTACTATTATAACTACTTCTACTACTATTGTTACTACTACTACTACTATTATTACTTGTACTACAACTATTACTACTACTACTACTACTACTACTACTAATACAAATACTAATACTGCTACTACTACTAATACTACTACTGCTACTACTACTAATACTACTACTACTACTATTACCTATACTACTACTATTATAACTACTACTACTATTACTGCTACTACTAGTTCTAATATTACTGCTACTACTACTACTATTATTACTACTACTAATACTATTATTACTTGTACTACTTCTATTACTGCTACTAGTACTACTACTACTACTAGAACTACTATTACTGCTACTGCTACTGCTACTGCTGTCTACTACTAATACTACTACTACGAATGCTAGACATACAAATAAAACTGCTACTATTACTATTACTACTACTACTTCTTCTAATACTAATACTATTACTACTACTACTACTTCTAATACTACTAATATTACAACTACTACTACTACTTCTAATACTACTAATATTACAACTACTACTTCTAATACTAATAATATTACAACTACTACTACTACTTCTAATACTACTAATATTACAACTACTACTACTCCTTCTAATACTACTAATATTACAACTACTACTACTACTTCTAATACTACTAATATTACAACTACTACTGCTACTACTTCTAATACTACTAATATTACAACTACTACTGCTACTACTTCTAATACTACTAATATTACAACTACTACTACTACTTCTAATACTACTAATATTACAACTTCTACTACTACTTCTAATACTACTAATATTACAACTACTTCTACTACTTCTTTAAATACTACTACTATTACTACTACTACTACTTCTAATACTAATAATATTACAACTACTACGACTAACAATAACACTACTATTACTACCACTACTATTACAACTACAACTAGTACTACTATTACTACTATTACTGCTGCTGCTACTACCACTACTACTACTACTACTACTATCATTACTACTACTACTAATATTACTTCTACTAGTACTACTATTACTGCTGCTGCTGCTGCTACTACTACTAACACTAACACTACTATTACTACCACTACTATTACAACTACTACTAGTACTACCATTACTACTATTACTGCTGCTGCTGCTGCTACTTCTACTACTACTATCATTACTACTAATAATAATATTACTTCTACTTCTACTAGTACTACTACTATCACTACTACTACTGCTACTGTTAGTACTACTACTACTGCTACTAAACCTGTTACTACTATTACTTATACTAATACTACTATTATTACTACTAATAATACTACTATTACTTCTACAACAACTATTACCACTACTATTAATATGACTACTGCTGCTACTACTACTAATGCTGTTACTACTACTACTACTACTACTACTACCACTACTACTACTACTGCTGCTGTCTACTACTACTACTGCTGCTACTTCTACTACTAATGCTACTAATACTACTACTATTACTATTACTAATACTACTATTACTTCTACTGCTACTACACTACAAATATTACTTCTACTGATACTACTACAATTACAAATACTGCAGCTAATATTAATACTAATGCTACTACTAATACTACTACAACTACTGCTGCTACTACTACTAATGCTACTAATACCACTACTATTACTATTACTGCTACTACTATTATATCTAATGCTACTACACTACAAATATTACTTCTACTGATACTAATAATACTACTATTACTACTACTGCTGCTGTTACTACTACTACTACTGCTGCTGCTTTTCGAGGAACCAGATAAACATCCACCCTGATCTACCCAATATACTACCTACCGTGTACGGTTAGTTGCTAACCGTAAAGCGGATGAGGTCTCTTAGATGTCAGTTAACACATAAATTGTTCCCTAATCCCTCATATATTGTGTTGCCATCGTTGCTCTGTCAAAACGTACGTTCATCATATAAAGGGGAGTGACAGCTTGAACGCTGAGCACTTCTCAGGAAAAGGCAGGTGAGCTCAAGTGATCTGACGATCATTGCCATGTCCCCTAGGGCAACTCACACGCTAACAGAACTCTCCCGACGTGTAGACATTTAATCTGAGGGTGGTGAAACCCTAGGTTTCTCTGGGGTGGGGAAAGGTGTGTGGAGGGGGGGGGACACCTCTTGTTTCTCTCTGTGATATGTTAGCAATGATCTCCAGGTGGCATTTGCACACAGTGTTGTGTTTCTGTCGGAATGGCCACTGTAGGTAAAGATCACAAGCTCAGGTGTGCTGTCTATACACACTGTTTCTCTCTCCCCCCTCTCTCTCTCTCTCTCTCTTACTCTCCCTCTCTCTTTTTCCCTCTCTCTCTCTCTCTCTTACTCTCCCTCTCTCTTTTTCCCTCTCTCTCTCTCTCTCTCTCTTACTCTCCCTCTCTCTCCCCCTCTCTCTCTCTCTCTTACTCTCCCTCTCTCTTTTTCCCTCTCTCTCTCTCTTACTCTCCCTCTCTCTCCCCCTCTCTCTCTCTCTCTTACTCTCCCTCTCTCTTTTTCCCTCTCTCTCTCCCTCTCTTACTCAATTCAGTTCAATTGAAGGGTTTTATTGGCATGGGAAACGTGTGTTAACATTGCCATAGCAAGTGAAGTAGATAATAAACAAAAGTGAAATAAACAATAAAAATGAACAGTAAACATTACACTCACAGAAGTTCCAAAGGAATAGACACATTTCAAATGTCATATTATGTCTATATATAGTGTTGTAATGATGTGCAAATAGTTAAAGGGAAATACAAAAGGGAAAATAAATAAACATAAATATGGGTTGTATTTACAATGGTGTTTGTAATTCAATGGTTTCACTTTTCTCGTGGCAACAGGTCACAAATCTTGCTGCTGTGATGGCACCCCGTGGTATTTCACCCAGTAGGTAAGGGAGTTTTCAAAATTGGGTTTGTTTTCAAATTCTTTGTGTGTCTGTGTAATCTGAGGGACATGTGTGTCTCTAATATGGTCATACATTTGGCAGGAGGTTAGGAAGTGCATCTGAGTTTTCACCTCATTTTGTGGGCAGTGAGCACAAGCCTGTATTCTCTTGAGAGCCAGGTCTGCCTACGGGTCTGCCTCAATAGGTCTGCCACAATAGCAAGGCTATGCTCACTGAGTCTGTACAAAGTCAAAGCTTTCCTTCATTTTGGTTCAGTCACAGTGGTCAGGTATTCTTAGTTGGCTCTGGGTTTTTTTTTGTATCAATGTATCAAGTAATTATATATTTTTTCTCATGATTTTGTTGGGTGTAATTGTGTTGCTGTCCTGGGCCTCTGTTTGTGTTTGTGAACAGATCCCCAGAACCAGCTTACTTAGGGGACTGTTCTCCAGGTTTATCTCTCTGTGGGTGATGGCTTTGTTATGGAAAGTTTGGGAATCATTCCGTTGAGGTGGTTGTAGAATTCAATGACTCTTTTCTGGATTTTGATCATTAGCGGGTATCTGGCTGATTCTGCTCTGCATGCAGTATTTGGTGATTTTTCGTTGTATAGAGTCTCAATTTGGTGTTTGTCCAATTTTGTGAATTATTGGTTTGTGACTGGATCCCAGACCTCACAACCATAAATGGCAATGTGTTCTATAACTGATTAAAGTGTTTTTAGCGAGATCCTAATTC
The DNA here is from genome assembly GCF_023373465.1 of Oncorhynchus keta. Classification (NCBI taxonomy): domain Eukaryota; kingdom Metazoa; phylum Chordata; class Actinopteri; order Salmoniformes; family Salmonidae; genus Oncorhynchus; species Oncorhynchus keta. Next base: position 16,646,123 of record NC_068439.1, read on the forward strand.
ATATGTCAAATTTTGTGTTCCTTTTGATGGCGTAGAAGGCACTTCCTGCCTTCTCTCTCAGATCGTTCACAGCTTTGTGGCTCTGATATTTACGCCAAGGTTTGTATAGTTTTTTTGTATGCTCAAAGGCCGGTATTCCCAAACTACCCCCAGGGGTACGATCAATGCCGTCCGGGGTACGCCAAATAAAAATGTGATTCGCATAAAAAAATATAAGCTCAGCAAAAAAATAAACGTCCTCTCACACTCAACTACGTTAATTTTCAGCAAACTTCACATGTAAATATTTGTATGAACATAACAAGATTCAACAACTGAGACATAAACTAAACAAGTTCCACAGGCATGTGACTAACAGAAATGGAATAATGTGTCCCTGAACAAAGAGGGGGTCAAAAGTAAGTCAGTAAGTGGTGGCCACCAGCTGCATTAAATACTACAGTGCATCTCCTCTTCGTGGACTGCACCAGATTTGCCAGTTCTTGCTGTGAGATGTTACCCCCACTCTTCCACCAAGGCACATGCAAGTTCCCAGACATTTCTGGGGGGAATGGCCCTTGCCCACACCCTCCGATCCAACAGGGCCCAGACGTGCTCAATGGGATTGAGATCCAGGCTCTTCGCTGGCCATTGCAGAACACTGACATTCCTGTCCAACAGGGAATCACGCAGAGAACGAGCAGTATGGCTAGTGGCATTGGCCTCGGTGTAACGCTCATTCCTTCGATGATAAATGCAAATCTGACCATCACCCCTGGTGAGACAAAACCGCAACTCATCAGTCAGCACTTTTTGCCAGTCCTGTCTCGTCCAGCAACGGTGGGTTTGTGCCCATAGGAAACGTTGTTGCCAGTGATGTCTGGTGAGGACCTGCCTTTACAACAGGCCTACAAGCCCTCAGTCCAGCCTCTCTCAGCCTATTGCGGACAGTCTGAGCACTGATGGAGGGATTGTGAGTTCCAGGTGTAACTCGGGCAGTTGTTGTTCCCATCCTGTACCTGTTCCGCAGGTGTGATATTCGGATGTACAGATCCTGTGCAGGTGTTGTTACACGTGGTCTGCCACTGCGAGGACGATCAGCTGTCCGTCCTGTTTCCCTGTAGTGCTGTCTTAGGCGTCTCACAGTACGGACATTGCAATTTATTGCCCTGGCCACATCTCAGTCCTCATGCCTCCTTGCAGCATGCCTAGGGCACGTTCACACAGATGAGCAGGGACCCTGGGCTTCTTTCTTTTGGTGTTTTTCAGAGTCAGTAGAAAGGCCTCTTTAGTGTCCTAAGTTTTCATAACTGTGACCTTAATTGCCTACCGTCTGTAAGCTGTTAGTGTCTTAACGACCGTTCCACCAGTGCAAGTTCATATATTGTTTATGGTTCATTGAACAAGCATTGTAAACAGTGTGAAGTTTTTACGAATTATCTTTGAAAGACAGGGTCCTGAAAAGGGATGTTTATTTTTTTGCTGAGTGAAAAAAAAAAAATATATATATATATATATATATATTTATTTGTAATTTTTTTTCACATTTTTAAACAGTCCATTTATGTTCTCTAACGGGACTATACACTTGGGTGAGGTTTTTTTCTCACCTGTGTAGCCTCGCTTCACTACCAAAGATACAATTAAACCATCTAGTGTTCTGTGAAATAACAACATAATGCAGGTAGCCTAGTCAAGCAATTGACATCCAATGTGGCAGGTAGTCCAGTGGTTAACGTGTTGGGCCAGTAACCGAAAGGTTGCTGGATCAAATCCCTGAGCTGAGAAGGTAAAAAAAATAAGTAAAGGGTACATTAACTATCACTCCTCCACTAACGGTCTGTATGTAGCTACTGCTCATTCTGTTTGCTTGAAAAAAAAAATGAAACAGTGAGGTCTGCGTCCATGGAGATGTTCTAGCTCTGCAGATAGTACTGCTACTACCAGCAGTACTACACCTGCACCTGTTGATGACACAAGTTGTTCTGCTTCCATAGAGACACATACCAGCTCTACTGGTAGTACTGCTACTACCAGCAGTACTACACCTGCACCTGTTGATGACACAAGTTGTTCTGCTTCCATAGAGACACATACCAGCTCTACTGGTAGTACTGCTACTACCAGCAGTACTACACCTGCACCTGTTGATGACACAAGTTGTTCTGCTTCCATAGAGACACATACCAGCTCTACTGGTAGTACTGCTACTACCAGCAGTACTACACCTGCACCTGTTGATGACACAAGTTGTTCTGCTTCCATAGAGACACATACCAGCTCTACTGGTAGTACTGCTACTACCAGCAGTACTACACCTGCACCTGTTGATGACACAAGTTGTTCTGCTTCCATAGAGACACATACCAGCTCTACTGGTAGTACTGCTACTACCAGCAGTACTACACCTGCACCTGTTGATGACACAAGTTGTTCTGCTTCCATAGAGACACATACCAGCTCTACTGGTAGTACTGCTACTACCAGCAGTACTACACCTGCACCTGTTGATGACACAAGTTGTTCTGCTTCCATAGAGACACATACCAGCTCTACTGGTAGTACTGCTACTACCAGCAGTACTACACCTGCACCTGTTGATGACACAAGTTGTTCTGCTTCCATAGAGACACATACCAGCTCTACTGGTAGTACTGCTACTACCAGCAGTACTACACCTGCACCTGTTGATGACACAAGTTGTTCTGCTTCCATAGAGACACATACCAGCTCTGCTGGTAGTACTGCTACTACCAGCAGTACTACACCTGCACCTGTTGATGACACAAGTTGTTCTGCTTCCATAGAGACACATACCAGCTCTACTGGTAGTACTGCTACTACCAGCAGTACTACACCTGCACCTGTTGATGACACAAGTTGTTCTGCTTCCATAGAGACACATACCAGCTCTACTGGTAGTACTGCTACTACCAGCAGTACTACACCTGCACCTGTTGATGACACAAGTTGTTCTGCTTCCATAGAGACACATACCAGCTCTACTGGTAGTACTGCTACTACCAGCAGTACTACACCTGCACCTGTTGATGACACAAGTTGTTCTGCTTCCATAGAGACACATACCAGCTCTACTGGTAGTACTGCTACTACCAGCAGTACTACACCTGCACCTGTTGATGACACAAGTTGTTCTGCTTCCATAGAGACACATACCAGCTCTACTGGTAGTACTGCTACTACCAGCAGTACTACACCTGCACCTGTTGATGACACAAGTTGTTCTGCTTCCATAGAGACACATACCAGCTCTACTGGTAGTACTGCTACTACCAGCAGTACTACACCTGCACCTGTTGATGACACAAGTTGTTCTGCTTCCATAGAGACACATACCAGCTCTACTGGTAGTACTGCTACTACCAGCAGTACTACACCTGCACCTGTTGATGACACAAGTTGTTCTGCTTCCATAGAGACACATACCAGCTCTACTGGTAGTACTGCTACTACCAGCAGTACTACACCTGCACCTGTTGATGACACAAGTTGTTCTGCTTCCATAGAGACACATACCAGCTCTACTGGTAGTACTGCTACTACCAGCAGTACTACACCTGCACCTGTTGATGACACAAGTTGTTCTGCTTCCATAGAGACACATACCAGCTCTACTGGTAGTACTGCTACTACCAGCAGTACTACACCTGCACCTGTTGATGACACAAGTTGTTCTGCTTCCATAGAGACACATACCAGCTCTACTGGTAGTACTGCTACTACCAGCAGTACTACACCTGCACCTGTTGATGACACAAGTTGTTCTGCTTCCATAGAGACACATACCAGCTCTACTGGTAGTACTGCTACTACCAGCAGTACTACACCTGCACCTGTTGATGACACAAGTTGTTCTGCTTCCATAGAGACACATACCAGCTCTACTGGTAGTACTGCTACTACCAGCAGTACTACACCTGCACCTGTTGATGACACAAGTTGTTCTGCTTCCATAGAGACACATACCAGCTCTACTGGTAGTACTGCTACTACCAGCAGTACTACACCTGCACCTGTTGATGACACAAGTTGTTCTGCTTCCATAGAGACACATACCAGCTCTACTGGTAGTACTGCTACTACCAGCAGTACTACACCTGCACCTGTTGATGACACAAGTTGTTCTGCTTCCATAGAGACACATACCAGCTCTACTGGTAGTACTGCTACTACCAGCAGTACTACACCTGCACCTGTTGATGACACAAGTTGTTCTGCTTCCATAGAGACACATACCAGCTCTACTGGTAGTACTGCTACTACCAGCAGTACTACACCTGCACCTGTTGATGACACAAGTTGTTCTGCTTCCATAGAGACACATACCAGCTCTACTGGTAGTACTGCTACTACCAGCAGTACTACACCTGCACCTGTTGATGACACAAGTTGTTCTGCTTCCATAGAGACACATACCAGCTCTACTGGTAGTACTGCTACTACCAGCAGTACTACACCTGCACCTGTTGATGACACAAGTTGTTCTGCTTCCATAGAGACACATACCAGCTCTACTGGTAGTACTGCTACTACCAGCAGTACTACACCTGCACCTGTTGATGACACAAGTTGTTCTGCTTCCATAGAGACACATACCAGCTCTACTGGTAGTACTGCTACTACCAGCAGTACTACACCTGCACCTGTTGATGACACAAGTTGTTCTGCTTCCATAGAGACACATACCAGCTCTGCTAGTAGTACTGCTACTACCAGCAGTACTACACCTGCACCTGTTGATGACACAAGTTGTTCTGCTTCCATAGAGACACATACCAGCTCTACTGGTAGTACTGCTACTGCCAGCAGTACTACACCTGCACCTGTTGATGACACAAGTTGTTCTGCTTCCATAGAGACACATACCAGCTCTACTGGTAGTACTGCTACTACCAGCAGTACTACACCTGCACCTGTTGATGACACAAGTTGTTCTGCTTCCATAGAGACACATACCAGCTCTACTGGTAGTACTGCTACTACCAGCAGTACTACACCTGCACCTGTTGATGACACAAGTTGTTCTGCTTCCATAGAGACACATACCAGCTCTACTGGTAGTACTGCTACTACCAGCAGTACTACACCTGCACCTGTTGATGACACAAGTTGTTCTGCTTCCATAGAGACACATACCAGCTCTACTGGTAGTACTGCTACTACCAGCAGTACTACACCTGCACCTGTTGATGACACAAGTTGTTCTGCTTCCACGAGCACATCCAATGCTTGCATCAGTAATTCTACATTTGTTGTTCCATCTGTAGCATTTCTTAATATTATTCAGTTCCTTTGGCTTTGCCGCCTCATTACTGAGTATTGCTCTGTTTAGGAGGACTGTGACTTTGCTGTGATCTGCTAGGGGTGTCAGTGGGCTGACTCTGAACGCTCTGACAGACTCTAGGTTGAGGCCAGTGATAAAGTAGTCTACAGTACTACTTATAAGGAATGAGCTGTATGTGTACCTACTGTATGAGTCCCCTCAAAGCCTACCATTGACTATGTACAGACCCAGCATGAGACAGAGCTGCAGGAGTTCTGACCCATTTTTGTTGGTTGTTTTGCCATAGTTGTGTCTAGGGGGGGGGGGCATATTTGGCAGGGAATGCTGTCACCTCCGGGTGTGTGTGTGTCCCCCTGTGTGCTGAGAGTGTCAGGTTCTTGTCCAGTTCTGGCATTTAGGTCGCCACCGACTAGTACATGTCCCTGGGCCTGGAAAGGGTTGATCGCCCCCTCTAGGATGGAGAAGCTGTCTTTGTTAAATATGGGGATTCTAGTGGGGGGATATAGGTAGCACACATGAGGAAATCTTTCACTGTTGAGAAAATGTCCTTATTCATTTCTAGCCAGATGTAAAATGTTCCTGTTATGACTAATTTAATAGAGTGTCAGGTCTGCTCTTTACCCAATTAGCATACCCCCTGAGTCCCTTCCCTGTTTCTTACCTGGTAGTTTGATGGATGGGACTACCAGCTCTCTGTAACCTAGAGGGTAAACAGTAGGTCCGTCTCCTCCATATCATGTTTTTGTAATATGACAATGTCTGTATTTCCAATTTTTTTGATGAAGTCTGGGTTCCTGCTCTTTAGGCCAAAGGCAGATGATAGTGGGGGGTTGGGCCTGTTGCTCTGCTCACGGCCTGGGCATATGTCCTGCTGTCATGTTAAGGTTCTTGCTGAAGGGGCGGGGGGCATGGGGGGACAGAAGGGGCATAGTACTGATGTGGGGGGGACTATATAGGGTGTGGCTAGAGTTTGTTTGGGGAGGGGTCGACTGGTTGGGGTGGGGCTGTGGCTGGTGGTGCTATGGTCTGGGTGTAGGTCCTCTTGGTGCAGATCCTCCAGGTAGAGGCCACTGCAGTTCTGGGGCGGTATCTCGCTAGTCTGGGCAGGATGTCCGTTTCTCTGTTGCTTCTGTGTGAGGTTCTTGGGCTGCGGTTGAGGGTGATGTCCTTCAGGGTCCTGGCAGAGGTGGGGGAATACTGCCTTGACTGTCCTGCTGTGGTGTTAATAATATATGCCATAATATAATATAATATATGCCATGTTAAGACTGGTCAAGGTCTGAAGTGGGCTGTCCTGTTGGTTTCTCCGGGGGGTTGGCTAGCTTTCTCACAAGTGGTTGATTGTCACACCTTAGCTTTCTCACCTCTTCCTGCAGTGCTGTTCGCTGGGCTGTGTGTTCCTCTGTGTGTTCCTCTGTGTGTTCCTCTGTGTGTTCCTCTGTGTGTTCCTCTGTGTGTTCCTCTGTGTGTTCCTCTGTGTGTTCCTCTGTTAGCTGTGCCATGTGTTCCTCTCTCTCCTCCTTAAGTTCTCTCACCTCAGACCGGAGCTCTGTGAATTTATCCCTCTCAATGATGGAGGAACAGTGCAGTTGTGGGACCCAGGTGTGTTCAGTGCTGGGGGGGGGTGAATATCCTCATCTGCAGGACAGTTTGAAGAGGTGTGATCAGACTCGCTCGGGGTGGGGGAGTCGTCACCAAGGGGAGTCGTCACCAAGGGAAAGCTTCTCCTGCCTGATTCTGCGGAAGTCCTGTTGGAAATGTATGAAGTTGCCCTGCAACACCACTGTTTCATTCTTGTACAGGTTGACATCCCTCAAGTGGTGAGGGGGCTGTGCTTCGGCAACATGGGTGGGGTTATATTGGTGGTATCAGTGGTATCGTCGGACGGGGCCACAGTGTCCCCTGACCACCGCCTAGCTCAGCCTCCAATATCTATGCTGCAATAGCCTATGTGCCAGGGAGCTAGGGTCAGTCTGTCATATCTGGTGTTATTCACCAGTCTTATCTGGTGTCCTGTGTGAATTTAAGTATCCTCCCTCTAATTCTCTCTCTCTTCCTCTCTCCCTCCCCTCCGGAGAACCTGAGCTCTAGGACCATGCATCAGTAATACCTGGCCTGATGACTCCTGGCTGTCCCCAGTCCATCTGGTTGTGCTGCTGCTCCAGTTTCAACTGTTCTGCCTGTGGCTATGTTCACCGGACGTGCTACCTTGTCCGGAACCTGCTGTTTTCGACTCTCTTTATAAATACATTTGATTGATTGATTGATTGATTGATTGATTGATTGATTGATTGATTGATTGATTGAAAGAGGGTGGCTCAGTCTCAGTGTCCTCGTTTTCCAATATTCAAATTTTCCACCCAATGCCAATACTTCTCTCTTTAAAGAGGGTTAGTGTGTTCTTATAGCTGTGTGCCATTACCAGGGATGGTCTGTGTGGAAGACTAGGTTGCTTACATTCCCATTTTTGAAGCGGTCAGCAAAAATTGTCTCTGGATTGTCCATGAGGAGCTTCTCTTTGTGGTCTTTCTGTGCCTTGTCATTTTTATATCCAAGGGGTACTGTACAGAGGGATGTCATGGAGAAGGGAGCCAAAGAGGCCTCTGCATTTGGGTGGGGGAGGAACTCTGCTGCCGTTGTTGGGCTCAGGGGCTTCACACCTCTCACTTCACACTTCAGTGCTAA
>NC_068439.1:16974091-16991591 GCF_023373465.1 Oncorhynchus keta
TAGTGGCTATATCCAGGAAAGCCAAGGTTCCAAAAGCTGGGCCTAAAATAGTGTATAAGACATCAGCCGAAATATGTTGCTGTGACTCTTATGTGGATGAGGTTAAAAATATTTGTTGGTGGGATGTGATTAATTAGGAGCATCCAGGCGCTACATTTGATGAATTCATGAAATTGCTTCTTCCAATTAATGATAAACATGCACCTGCTAAAAAATGATTGTTAGAACTGTCAAGGCTCCATGGATTGATGAGGAATAAAACAACTGTATCGTTGAAAGAGATGGATCAAAAGGAGTGGCTAATAAATCTGGCAGCACATCTTACTGGCTGACTTACTGCAAATTGAGAAATTGTGTGACTAAACACAACAAAAAGAAGAAGAAACTGTATTACGAAGCCAAGATCAATGATATTAAGTATGATGGAGTACTTTAAATGAAATTATGGGCAGAAATACAAATTCAACTCTGTCTTTCATGGAATAAGATGGCTTATTCATCACAAAAAATATTTGATGTTGCCAATTATTTTAGTTATTACTTCAATGGCAAAGTGGGTAAACTTAGGCAGGAAATGCCAACAATGAACAGTGAGCCATCATATTCATACATTTAAAAAAACAAATTATGAAAGAAAAGCATTGCAAGTTTGAGTTTTGTAAAGTTAGTGAGGGAAAGTGTGACAAACCTTCTGGCATTGACAATTTAAATGGAAAGCTACTGAGGATAGTAGCTGACTCTATAGCCACTCCTATCTGTCATATCTTTAATCTGAGCCTAGAGGAAAGTCTTTGTCCTCAGGCCTGGAGGGAAGCCAAAGTCATTCCGCTACCCAAGAGTCATAAAGCGGCCTTTACTGGTTCTAACAGCAGAGCTATCAGCTTGCTGCCAGCTCTTAGCAAACTGTTGGAAAACATTGTGTCAGACCAAATACATTGCTATTTCTCTGTAAACAAATTAACAACAGACTTTCAGCATGCTTATAGAGAAGGGCACTCAACAAGTACTGCACAGACACAAATGACGGATGATTGGTTGAAAGAAATTGACAATAAGAAGATTGTAGGAGCTGTACTTTTAGATTTCAGTACAGCCTTTGATATTATTGACCATAACCTATTGTTGAAAAAACACATGTGTTATGGCTTTTAAACCTCTGCCATATTGTGGATTCAGAGCTATCTATCTAATAGAACTTAAAATGTTTTCTTTACTGAAAGCTCCTCTAATGTCAAACATATAGAGCGTGGTGTACCACAGGGAAGCTCTCTAGGCCCTCTAGTCTTTTTAATTTTTTTTACCAATGACCTGCCACTGGCATTAAACAAAGCATGTGTGTCCATGTATGCTGACGATTCAACCAAATACGCATCAGCAACCACAGCTAATGAAGTCCCTGAAACCCTTAACAAAGTGTTGCAATCTGTTTTGGAATGGGTGGCCAGTAATAAACTGGTCCTAAACATCTCTAAAACTAAGAGCATTGTATTTGGTACAAATCATTCCCTAAATTCTAGACCTCAGCTGAATCTGGTAATGAATGGTGTGGCTGTTGAACAAGTTGAGGAGACTAAATGACTTGGCATTACCTTCGATTAAACTGTTATGGTCAAAACATATAGATTCAATAGTTGTAAATATGTGGAGAGGTCTGCCCGCAAAAAAGAGATGCTCTGCTTTTTTGACACCACACTCCAAAAAGTCCTGCAGGCTCTAGTTGTCTTATCTTGATTCTTGTCCAGTCGTGTGGTCGAGTACTGCAAGGAAAGACCTAATTAAGCTGCAGCTGGCCTAGAACAGAGCGGCACGTCTTGCTGTTCATTGTAATCAGAGGGCTGATATAAATACTATGCATGCCAGTCTCTCTTGGCTAAGAGTTTAGGAGAGACTGACTGCATCACTGTGTTGAAATCCCAAATTGTTTGCATAGTCAACTTACACACAGCTCTGACACACACACTTACCCCACCAGACATGCCACCAGAGGTCATTTCACAGTCCCCAAATCCAGAACAAATTCAAGAAAGCGTACAATATTATTTAGAGCCATTATTGCATGGAACTCCGTTCCATCTCATATTGCTCAAATGAACAGCAAACCTGGTTAAAAAAAAACAGATAAAGCGACACCTCACAGTACAACGCCTCTCCCATATTTGACCAAGATAGTTTGTGTGTATGTACTGATATGTAGATTACTTGTGCCTTTACAAAAAAAATGTATGTAGTTCTGTCCATGAGCTGTTCTTATCTATTAATGTTCTGTATTATGTCATGTTTCATGTTTTGTGCGGACTCCAGGAAGAGTAGCTGCTGCTTTTGCAACAGCTAATAGGGATCCTAATAAAATACCATTAGCAAATACCAAGGAGTTTACCAACCAACCCAGCTCTCCTCATAAGACCACATAAGACCTCATAAAATCCAGGCATCAGCTCTCCTGAAAGTCTTTTTTGTCCTGACTCTGACATACACGCTCTGGGTGCATTCCAAATGGCAACCTATTCCCTATACAGTATAGTACACTACTTTTGACCAAAGCCACATAGGGTGTCATTCGGGACACACCCTCTTTCTGACACGGCTGTGAGGAATGCCTTGGGTGACAGAGTTCACTAGGTCCTGGTCTCAGTGGAAAATGAAGAGCTAGCACTTCTAATAGTTCATAATTACCCCCCATCACCCCCCTCCATCTTCATTTCACTGCTGCAGTAAGGGTCAGCTGGGGGTTGGCTTGAACCCTCTCTCTCAAGTCTCAATGCTTTCTCTCTCTCAAGTTTCAAATCTCAATGCATTTTTTTTCTTCAGGAATGGAATGTATGGAGTTTTTCTCTTCCACCTAACAAAGGGAATCACAGCCAAGGCCTACGCTACAGATGCAGTCAAATGTAGTGGCACCCATGCACTTTACAATGGAGCGCAATGGATCAGAATGTTCTGTTTTCTCTTTCAAAACTGGTTGAATGGCTTTTTTTTTACCCTTTAGGCCCTTGCAACTTAACACAGGTGAGATAAATTACAATTGCCGAGAATCATTTGCCTCCAATCAAATTCATTCGAATTTTGAATAATTTGTTCCAGGTCATTTTTGGCATTGAAGTGAAAAATCTCAATTTCAGTTAAAGTTATTTTTTTTGTGGTCCTGTACAGTTGTCAATCAAACAAATACAAGTTTAAACATCGATAGTTTTTTCAATTGTAACTTATTTTAGAAGGAATAGTGAATCGTGCAAGGGTGCCAATAGATTTGACCACATCTGTATACTTAAGCTTAAACCATCTTAAGTGAAGATTGTGTCTGGGGTAAGAGTTTCATTCAGGGAGAATCAGTTAAGTGAATATTCTGCCTGAGGTAAGAGTTTCATTCAGGCAGATCAGTTAAGTCAGGATTCTGCCTGGGGTAAGAGTTTAATTCAGGGAGAATCAGTTAAGTGAAGATTCTGCCTGAGGTAAGAGTTTCATTCAGGCAGATCAGTTGAGTCAGGATTCTGCCTGGGGTAAGAGTTTAATTCAGGGAGAATCAGTTTATTGAAGATTCTGCCTGAGGTAAGAGTTTCATTCAGGCAGATCAGTTAAGTCAGGATTCTGCCTGGGGTAAGAGTTTCATTCAGGCAGATCAGTTAAATCAGGATTCTGCCTGAGGTCACATTGATCCTGACTGGATCATTTTCCCTGACATAAGGTTCCATCCCAAAATGTAAATGTAAAATGCTGACTGTCGGTTTGTCTCTCCTCTGGTCTCTCAGACTGTAGGTTTGTCTCTCCTCTTGTCTCTCTGACTGTAGATGTGTCTTTCCTCTTGTCTCTCTGACTGTCGGTTTGTCTCTCTGACTGTAGATTTGTCTCTCCTCTTGTCTCTCTGACTGTCGGTTTGTCTCTCCTCTGGTCTCTCTGACTGTAGGTTTGTCTCTCCTCTTGTCTCTCTGACTGTCGGCTTGTCTCTCTGGTCTCTCTGACTGTAGGTTTGTCTCTCCTCTGGTCTCTCTGACTGTAGGTTTGTCTCTCCTCTTGTCTCTCTGACTGTAGGTTTGTCTCTCCTCTGGTCTCTCTGACTGTAGATTTGTCTCTCCTCTGGTCTCTCTGACTGTAGATTTGTCTCTCCTCTGGTCTCTCTGACTGTAGATTTGTCTCTCCTCTGGTCTCTCTGACTGTAGGTTTGTCTCTCCTGTTGTCTCTCTGACTGTAGGTTTGTCTTTCTCTGACTGTAGGTTTGTCTCTCCTCTGGTCTCTCTGACTGTAGGTTTGTCTCTCCTCTGGTCTCTCTGACTGTAGGTTTGTCTCTCCTCTGGTCTCTCTGACTGTAGGTTTGTCTCTCCTCTGGTCTCTCTGACTGTAGATTTGTCTCTCCTCTTGTCTCTCTGACTGTCGGTTTGTCTCTCCTCTGGTCTCTCTGACTGTAGGTTTGTCTCTCCTCTTGTCTCTCTGACTGTCGGCTTGTCTCTCTGGTCTCTCTGACTGTAGGTTTGTCTCTCCTCTGGTCTCTCTGACTGTAGGTTTGTCACTCCTCTGGTCTCTCTGACTGTAGGTTTGTCTCTCCTCTGGTCTCTCTGACTGTAGGTTTGTCTCTCCTCTTGTCTCTCTGACTGTAGGTTTGTCTCTCCTCTGGTCTCTCTGACTGTAGATTTGTCTCTCCTCTGGTCTCTCTGACTGTAGATTTGTCTCTCCTCTGGTCTCTCTGACTGTAGATTTGTCTCTCCTCTGGTCTCTCTGACTGTAGGTTTGTCTCTCCTGTTGTCTCTCTGACTGTAGGTTTGTCTTTCTCTGACTGTAGGTTTGTCTCTCCTCTGGTCTCTCTGACTGTAGGTTTGTCTCTCCTCTGGTCTCTCTGACTGTAGGTTTGTCTCTCCTCTGGTCTCTCTGACTGTAGGTTTGTCTCTCCTGTTGTCTCTCTGACTGTAGGTTTGTCTCTCCTCTGGTCTCTCTGACTGTAGGTTTGTCTCTCCTCTGGTCTCTCTAACTGTAGGTTTGTCTCTCCTCTGGTCTCTCTGACTGTAGGTTTGTCTCTCCTCTGGTCTCTCTGACTGTAGGTTTGTCTCTCCTCTGGTCTCTCTGACTGTAGGTTTGTCTCTTCTCTGGTCTCTCTGAATGTAGGTTGTCTTTCTCTGACTGTAGGTTTGTCTCTCCTGTTGTCTCTCTGACTGTAGGTTTGTCTCTCCTCTGGTCTCTCTGACTGTAGGTTTGTAATGGAGATGAATGATGAACAGGACCGGCCCTATGGATGCAGCACTCCTGGCTGCTCACAGGTCAGTGTCTGTGTGTGTGTGTGTGTGTGTACTTGTGTGTGTGTGTGACCGTGTACCTCTAGTGAAGAATCCCCTCACCACATGATGATTTGATATCTAATATTTGATTTCACCGTTATAAAGATTTTATAAATCATGCCATTTTATGAATGATTCCATAAATCAATGTGAGCATGCTAAGTTGAGCTCTCTCTTCGCCCCATACAGCGGTTCCAAACAGAAGACCACCTGATGATCCACAGACACAAGCATGAGATGACCCTCAAGTTCTCCTCCATCAAGACTGATCCCCTCGCAGGTGACAATAACATTTATAGACAGCATAGAGAGGACATTAGCTTTGTAATGGTGATTATTTCTATTCTGTTTAAACTGCGGTACGCCACTGCCTCCACTACCATAGAATTTAGTGTCCCCTGTTTTCACACTCTTTTCCCCTTTCTGTCTCAATTTCTGTCTCAATTTCTCACCCTCTTTTTTTATCTTTCTCTGTTCCTGTTTTGCCCATATTAACTTATTACCTAGAGTTCTTTATTTGTTTCACTAATGTTCTCAGTCTGTCAGGTTTTCTTAGTGTCTGATGGGTCGCTCTGGACTTATGACAATATTTATTTTCCCTTCTGTCCTGTGGAATACGAGTCTCCTTATCAGCTTTATACCTCCCCCTCTCTCCTCCCTCCCTTCCCCATTCATGCCCCCTTCACCTCTCTGACAGACTATCTGTCACTCAAGCTTAGTGTTGTCTGGTTCTGTTGTGTCTGCCTCCGGGCCTAGGAGAGACCAAAAAATGCTGCCCCCCCATAAAACTAGAATAGTCCAAGTAAGCAAAATTATGTTAAAATACATATTTTTAAATTCAATTTAGTTTCTGGATGAAAGGTGAAAATATGTATTTTCCTGAAATGTAAAATACATATTTTCCGGACATTGAAAAATACGTATTTTCTGGACATTGAAATTAGGTTCATTTTTGGTTCTGAATTAGTTTAAGTTTAAGTTAAGTTTAAAGTTTAAAATACTTATTTTCCGGATGTTGAAATCAGGCTCATTTTTGGTTCTGAATCAAAGTTGAAAATACATCATTTATAGACGTCTATGTTGGGGGCAAATCAAAGCTGGTCCAGACCGGACACCATCTATGATTGGTTCAGATTTAGTCCGGAGCGGACCAAAATCAGATGTCCGTGGATGTGGAAATCAAAGCACCAAAAAAAGACGTCCAAAAGGCATCGATGACGGTCCGTGTTTACTGATGTGTGTGTTGCCTGAAATGTCATTTTATGAATGCCCATCTATGTGGTAAACCTATCATTTGTAAAACACCACCCCAAAAAATATTATTTATGTGAGATCATTTTTTGACGGAACATTGGTGAAATACCGCAGCGATGCATCTCTCCAACAGCATCCTGGTGAGGCATGCTGGGAATGGACAAGCTAAATATTTTGCGCCCCCACCTTTGACAAAAGTGTGTGAGAACAGGGGACACTAAATTGGTAGTGGAGGCAGCTAAAAATCCCATATGCCACTGGTTGAGAGAAATGGTCATTGTTTAGGGGCAGAATGATGTGAGGTTGTATGTGTTGTTGGAGGTGTGTCTTGGTCAGTTTAATTCAGAAAATGACGCCCTCGTCAATCTGCTACCACCTAATCCTGCCTAATGAGCGGGCCGGCAGTGTTGTGTGTGTGTGTGTATGAGCACTCGTATGCGCGCGCATGTGTGTGTGTGTGTGTGTGTGTGTGTGTGCATGTGCGTGTGTGTGACCTCTCTTCAGTGGTTGATGAAAAAATTAGAGCACTGGTGGCCAAGGCTCAGCCTCAGAAAAAAACACTCTCGATCCTATCAGTCTGTTACCGCGGCAACTGCTCTCTGTCTGGGTTTTAACAGCTCTGTTGACCTTTGACCCCAACAGTCGGGGTCTCTCCTGCAGGGGCATGTAAACACTCAGTCCTCCTGGAGGAAATCTTCTGTCAAAACAAAGGATTGCTGAGCCTGTGACTCTTGACTGCTGACCTTGTGACCTTTCAACCCTGATAGTTTAGACTACAATGGAGAGATGCAGTCAGACTGATCTTATCCCCTTCCCCAATCCGAACCTTAACCATTAGTGGGGAAGATGCAAAAGTGACCCAAGATCAGCAGCTAGGGACATGCTACACTAAGCAGGTTGAACATAGTTGTAGTGATGTTGAAACCATGCTAGCTGTATGCTGTCGGAGATGCTGGTTTATATCTGTCTCTGCAGTCACCAAAACCTCTCTGTGCACTCGGATATAGGCTATAGTAATATCATGGTTGTTATGATATCTGTTTGATGCTTAATGTCTGTTTTCCCTCTCTGTGCTGTGTGTGATCAGACCAGACTCCAACGCCGACCCGTTTCCTGCGTAACTGTGAGGAGGTGGGTCTCTTCAATGAGATCGAACAGGAGTTCTGCCAGGCACAGGAGGAGCAGAACAACAAACAGGTCAGATGCAAAAAACAACATTTCTCATGATCCTCAGGCGTATACAGCAAACGGAGGAAACTTGAACTACGAAAGTGTCATTTATCATGACAATATTCACTGTACTACCACATTGAGCCAACACAGTAGACAGCACACTGATAGCATTGCATGCTAGGTTTCTAGGCTCTCGTATGAAAATAGCAAATGGAACAGACAAACAAATAGGAGACCTTCACCAGGTTAGTAGGTATTTTGATTGACAGGTCTGGCAGGTATTTTGATTGACAGGTCTGGCAGGTATATTGATTGATAGGTCTGGAAGGTATTGTGATTGACAGATCTGGCAGGTATTTTGATTGACATGTCTTGCAGATATTTTGATTGACAGATCTGGCAGGTAAGGATTTTGTCTGACAGGGAAGTATTTGAGTGACAGGTGAGTGCGAGGAAGAGTCAGATAGACAGACAGACAGACTGGTTTAGATGTTTGATCAGGTAACAAACACCAGGCGATCACATTCTCGGCATGGTAAGCAGCCAGACAGACTGAAAAACAACAGACACTCACTCACACACACACACGCACACACACACACACACACACACGCACACACACACACACACACACACACACACACACACACACACACACACACACACACACACACACACACACACACACACACACACACACACACACACACACACACACACACACACACACACACACACACTATGCCACAGACCCACAACACACACACACAATGCCACACACTCCAAGATGTAAAATGTTACGTAGAAGTGTTATATTTATTCAAACAACAAAAACAGAATACATATTATATCTGGTCTCATCTCCCTCTTCTCTGTCCTCTAGACTCAGAATCTCCCTCAGAATGGATCATCATGTGCCAGTCAGCCCCAGGCACAGCCCCACTCCCAACACCAACCACCGCCCCATGGTGGTATGAGGGGTCTAAGCTGCAACATGGCTGGAGAAGCACTGCCCTCTGCCCAGTCCAACTCAGTCATCACCCAGGCCCCCTCCATGCTCACACACTCGGGGTAAATACACAGAGACAAAGATTGACACAAACACACACACAAACAAACAAACACGCACAAAAACATACAGATTTTCTTTCTCATCTCTTCATCATGTTACTGCCACCTGCGTCTCTCTCTCTCTCTCTCTCTCTCTCTCTCTCTCTCTCTCTCTCTCTCTCTCTCTCTCTCTCTTTCTCTCTCTGTTCTCTCCCCCCCCCTCCCTCCTTGTACCTCTCTCCCCCTCTGCTGTGTAACCATCACTTGTTCTGTCTGGAGCTGGCTGTCATTCCCCAGACAGTCTCCTTTATTAGGCCTTTATGAATGAGAGAGAGAGGTGGAGAGGGAGATGAGAGAGGTGAAGGTGGTGTGGTAACATGGCTGTGGTTATCACACAGCAGAACAGGGAGATTAGGCTTGACTCTGCCTTTCCTCTCAACTCCTGACATCTGGTCCTGCTTTCTAGAACCTGTCACACAAACAGTTACTAACTAAATAAAGGACAAATTAAACATTTAAACATTCAAATCAATGTACTAACTAGAGATAAAGGTAGCTACATTTGATCTGTTGTGTGTGAGGAAGAGAGTTGAATTGTCTAATCATTCCATGTGCTGGACAGATGGTATGTTATTGATACCGTATAACAAACCTTGATGAACTCTTACGTCACTCCTCTGGCCAATCGGTGACATTCATTGATCAATTCAGAATCTACGTTTCAGATCCTGTAGACACTGCTGCTAGAGGTCTATTTCAGATCCTGTAGACACTGCTGCTAGAGGCCTATTACAGATCCTGTAGACACTGCTGCTCGAGGCCTATTTCAGATCCTGTAGATACTGCTGCGAGAGGTCTATTTCAGATCCTGTAGACACTGCTGCTAGAGGTCTGTTTCAGATCCTGTAGACACTGCTGCTAGAGGTCTATTTCAGATCCTGTAGATACTGCTGCTAGAGGTCTATTTCAGATCCTGTAGACACTGCTGCTAGAGGTCTATTTCAGATCCTGTAGATACTGCTGCTAGAGGTCTATTTCAGATCCTGTAGACACTGCTGCTAGAGGTCTGTTTCAGATCCTGTAGATACTGCTGCTAGAGGTCTATTTCAGATCCTGTAGATACTGCTGCTAGAGGTATATTTCAGATCCTGTAGACACTGCTGCTAGAGGTCTATTTCAGATCCTGTAGATACTGCTGCTAGAGGTCTATTTCAGATCCTGTAGACACTTCTGCTAGAGGTCTATTTCAGATCCTGTAGATACTGCTGCTAGAGATCTATTTCAGATCCTGTAGATACTGCTGCTAGAGGTCTATTTCAGATCCTGTAGACACTGCTGCTAGAGGTCTATTTCAGATCCTGTAGACACTTCTGCTAGAGGTCTATTTCAGATCCTGTAGATACTGCTGCTATAGGTCTATTTCAGATCCTGTAGATACTGCTGCTAGAGGTCTATTTCAGATCCTGTAGACACTGCTGCTAGAGGTCTATTTCAGATCCTGTAGACACTGCTGCTAGAGGTCTATTTCAGATCCTGTAGATACTGCTGCTAGAGGTCTGTTTCAGATCCTGTAGACACTGCTGCTAGAGGTCTATTTCAGATCCTGTAGATACTGCTGCTAGAGGTCTATTTCAGATCCTGTAGACACTGCTGCTAGAGGTCTATTTCAGATCCTGTAGACACTGCTGCTAGAGGTCTATTTCAGATCCTGTAGACACTGCTGCTAGAGGTCTATTTCAGATCCTGTAGATACTGCTGCTAGAGGTCTGTTTCAAGATCCTGTAGACACTGCTGCTAGAGGTCTATTTCAGATCCTGTAGATACTGCTGCTAGAGGTCTATTTCAGATCCTGTAGATACTGCTGCTAGAGGTCTATTTCAGATCCTGTAGATACTGCTGCTAGAGGTCTATTTCAGATCCTGTAGACACTGCTGCTAGAGGTCTATTTCAGATCATGTAGATACTGCTGCTAGAGGTCTATTTCAGATCCTGTAGACTCTGCTGCTGGAGGTCTATTTCACATCCTGTAGAAACTGCTGCTAGAGGTCTATTCCCATTGGTCTGGGCCCATACACGTTGAGAAAAAAAGGTGCTATCTATAACCTAAAAGGCTTTGAAGAACTCTTGTCGGTTCCAGGTAGAACAGTTTTGGGTTTCCACAGAGTTCTACATGGAACCCAAAATGGTTTTACATGGAACAATAAAAGGGTTATACTTGGAATCAAAAGGGTTCTACCAAGAACCAACAAGAGTTCTTTAAAGCCTTTTAGGTTCTAGATAGCACCAAAAAGGGTTATCCTATGGGGACAGCCGAATAACCCTTTTGGAACCCTTTTTTCTAAGAGTACATGGCTCTGGTCAAACATAGTGCACTATATAGGGAATAAGGTGTCATTTGGGACACATTCCTAGAGTTTCAGAAGTTCTTCAGAAGATTTAGAGTAAGTTACAGCACAACACAGAATAATACAGTACAGTTGATTACAGCATAGTACAGTCCAGTTGATTACAGCATAGTACAGTCCAGTTGAGTGGTACAGTCCAGTTGATTACAGCATAGTACAGTAAAGTTGAGTAGTACAGTACAGTTGATTACAGCATAGTACAGTCCACTTGAGTGGTACAGTCCAGTTGTTTACAGCATAGTACAGTCCAATTGAGTGGTACAGTCCAGTTGATTACAGCATAGTACATTACAGTTGAGTAGTACAGTACAGTTGATTACATCATAGTACAGTCCAGTTGATTACAGCATAGTACAGTCCAGTTGATTACAGCATAGTACAGTCCAGTTGATTACAGCATAGTACAGTCCAGTTGATTACAGCATAGTACAGTCCAGTTGAGTGGTACAGTCCAGTTGTTTACAGCATAGTACAGTCCAGTTGAGTGGTACAGTCCAGTTGATTACAGCATAGTACAGTACAGTTGATTACAGCATAGTACAGCACAGTTGAGTAGTACAGTCCAGTTGATTACAGCATAGTACAGTCCAGTTGTTTACAGCATAGTACAGTACAGTTGACTACAGCATAGTACAGTCCAGTTGAGTAGTACAGTCCAATTGATTACAGCATAGTACAGTCCAGTTGATTACAGCATAGTACAGTCCAGTTGAGTAGTACAGTCCAGTTGTTTACAGCATAGTACAGTACAGTTGAGTAGTACAGTCCAGTTGTTTACAGCATAGTACAGTCCAGTTGATTATAGCATAGTACAGTCCAGTTGAGTAGTACAGTCCAGTTGTTTACAGCATAGTACAGTACAGTTGAGTGGTACAGTCTAGTTGATTACAGCATAGTACAGTACAGTTGAGTAGTACAGTCCAGTTGTTTACAGCATAGTACAGTACAGTTGAGTGGTACAGTCTAGTTGATTACAGCATAGTACAGTACAGTTGAGTAGTACAGTACAGTTGATTACAGCATAGTACAGTACAGTTGAGTAGTACAGTCCAGTTGATTACAGCATAGTAGAGTACAGTTGAGTAGTACAGTACAGTTGATTACAGCATAGTACAGTCTAGTTGTTTACATTATAGTACAGTCTAGTTGTTTACATTATAGTACAGTCTAGTTGTTTACAGCATAGTACAGTCCAGTTGTTTACAGCATAGTACAGTACAGTTGAGTAGTACAGTCTAGTTGATTACAGCATAGTACAGTCTAGTTGTTTACAGCATAGTACAGTCCAGTTGTTTACAGCATAGTACAGTACAGTTGAGTAGTACAGTCTAGTTGATTACAGCATAGTACAGTACAGTTGAGTAGTACAGTACAGTTGATTACAGCATAGTACAGTACAGTTGAGTAGTACAGTCTAGTTGATTACAGCATAGTACAGTCTAGTTGTTTACAGCATAGTACAGTCCAGTTGTTTACAGCATAGTACAGTACAGTTGAGTAGTACAGTCTAGTTGATTACAGCATAGTACACTACAGTTGAGTAGTACAGTCTAGTTGAGTAGTACAGTACAGGCGATTACAGCATAGTACAGTCTAGTTGAGTAGTACAGTACAGGTGATTACAGCATAGTACAGTCCAGTTGAGTAGTACAGTACAGGTGATTACAGCATAGTACAGTCCAGTTGATTACAGCATAGTACAGTCTAGTTGTTTACATTATAGTACAGTCTAGTTGTTTACATTATAGTACAGTCCAGTTGATTATGGCATAGTACAGTCTAGTTGTTTACATTATAGTACAGCCTAGTTGTTTACATTATAGTACAGTCTAGTTGATTACATTATAGTACAGTCTAGTTGATTACATTATAGTACAGTCTAGTTGTTCACAGCATAGTACAATCTAGTTGATTACATCATAGTACAGTCTAGTTGATTACATTATAGTACAGTCTAGTTGATTACATTATAGTACAGTCTAGTTGTTCACAGCATAGTACAATACAGTTGAGTAGTACAGTCTAGTTGATTACAGCATAGTACAGTACAGTTGAGTAGTACAGTCTAGTTGTTCACAGCATAGTACAGTACAGTTGAGTAGTACAGAACATTTGAGTAGTACAGTCCAGTTGATTACAGCATAGTACAGTACAATTGAGTAGTACAGAACATTTGAGTAGTACAGTCTAGTTGTTTACAGCATAGTACAGCACAGTTGAGTAGTACAGTCCAGTTAAATTACAGCATAGTACACTACAGTTGAGTAGTACAGTCTAGTTGAGTAGTACAGTACAGGTGATTACAGCATAGTACAGTCCAGTTGAGTAGTACAGTACAGGTGATTACAGCATAGTACAGTCCAGTTGATTACAGCATAGTACAGTCCAGTTGAGTAGTACAGTACAGTTGATTACAGCATAGTACAGTCCAGTTGAGTAGTACAGTCCAGTTGATTACAGCATAGTACAGTACAGTTGATTAGTACAGTACAGGTGATTACAGCATAGTACAGTCCAGTTGAGTAGTACAGTACAGGTGATTACAGCATAGTACAGTACAGTTGATTACAGCATAGTACAGTACAGTTGATTACAGCATAGTACAGTCTAGTTGATTACATTATAGTACAGTCTAGTTGTTTACATTATAGTACAGTCCAGTTGATTACGGCATAGTACAGTCTAGTTGTTTACATTATAGTACAGTCTAGTTGTTTACATTATAGTACAGTCTAGTTGTTTACATTATAGTACAGTCTAGTTGTTTACATTATAGTACAGCCTAGTTGTTTACATTATAGTACAGTCTAGTTGATTACATTATAGTACATTCTAGTTTATTACATTATAGTACAGTCTAGTTGTTCACAGTATAGTACAGTCCAGTTGATTACATTATAGTACAGTCTAGTTGTTCACAGCATAGTACAGTCTAGTTGATTACATTATAGTACAGTCTAGTTGTTTACATTATAGTACAGTCTAGTTGATTACATTATAGTACAGTCTAGTTGATTACATTATAGTACAGTCTAGTTGATTACAACATAGTACAGTCTAGATGATTACATTATAGTACAGTCTAGTTGTTCACAGCATAGTACAATACAGTTGAGTAGTACAGTCTAGTTGATTACAGCACAGTACAGTACAGTTGAGTAGTACAGTCTAGTTGATTGCAGCATAGTACAGTCTAGTTGATTACAGCATAGTACAGTCTAGTTGATTACATTATAGTACAGTCTAGTTGATTACATTATAGTACAGTCTAGTTGATTACATTTTAGTACAGTCTAGTTGTTCACAGCATAGTACAATACAGTTGAGTAGTACAGTCTAGTTGTTCACAGGATAGTACAGTACAGTTGAGTAGTACAGAACATTTGAGTAGTACAGTCCAGTTGATTACAGCATAGTACAGTACAATTGAGTAGTCCAGAACATTTGAGTAGTACAGTCTAGTTGTTTACAGCATAGTACAGCACAGTTGAGTAGTACAGTCCAGTTGATTACAGCATAGTACACTACAGTTGAGTAGTACAGTCTAGTTGAGTAGTACAGTACAGGTGATTACAGCATAGTACAGTCCAGTTGAGTAGTACAGTACAGGTGATTACAGCATAGTACAGTCCAGTTGAGTAGTACAGTCCAGTTGATTACAGCATAGTACAGTACAGTTGATTAGTACAGTACAGGTGATTACAGCATAGTACAGTCCAGTTGAGTAGTACAGTACATGTGATTACAGCATAGTACAGTACAGTTGATTACAGCATAGTACAGTACAGTTGATTACAGCATAGTACAGTCTAGTTGATTACATTATAGTACAGTCTAGTTGTTTACATTATAGTACAGTCCAGTTGATTACGGCATAGTACAGTCTAGTTGTTTACATTATAGTACAGTCTAGTTGTTTACATTATAGTACAGTCTAGTTGTTTACATTATAGTACAGTCTAGTTGTTTACATTATAGTACAGCCTAGTTGTTTACATTATAGTACAGTCTAGTTGATTACATTATAGTACATTCTAGTTGATTACATTATAGTACAGTCTAGTTGTTCACAGTATAGTACAGTCCAGTTGATTACATTATAGTACAGTCTAGTTGTTCACAGCATAGTACAGTCTAGTTGATTACATTATAGTACAGTCTAGTTGTTTACATTATAGTACAGTCTAGTTGATTACATTATAGTACAGTCTAGTTGATTACATTATAGTACAGTCTAGTTGATTACAGCATAGTACAGTCTAGTTGATTACATTATAGTACAGTCTAGTTGTTCACAGCATAGTACAATACAGTTGAGTAGTACAGTCTAGTTGATTACAGCACAGTACAGTCCAGTTGAGTAGTACAGTCCAGTTGTTTACAGCATAGTATAGTCCAGTTGATTACGGCATAGTACAGTCCAGTTGATTACAGCATAGTACAGTCCAGTTGAGTAGTACAGTCCAGTTGAGTAGTACAGTCCAGTTGAGTAGTACAGTCCAGTTGTTTACAGCATAGTACAGTCCAGTTGATTACGGCATAGTACAGTCCAGTCGAGTAGTACAGTCCAGTTGATTACAGCATAGTACAGCACAGTTGATTACAGTATAGTACAGTCCAGTTCATTACATAGTACACTACAGTTGATTACAGCATAGTACAGTACAGTTGAGTAGTACAGAACAGTTGAGTAGTACAGTACAGTTGAGTAGTACAGTACAGTTGAGTAGTACAGAACAGTTGGGTAGTACAGTCTAATTGATTAAAGCATAGTACAGTACAGTTTGGCAGTACAGTCCAGTTGATTGTAGCATAGTACAATACAGTTGATAACAGCATAGTACACTACAGTTGAGTAGTACAGTCTAGTTGAGTAGTACCTTCCAGTTGATTACAGCATAGTACAGTCCAGTTGATTACAGCATAGTACAGTACAGTTGATTACAGCATAGTACAGTACAGTTGATTACAGCATAGTACAGTCCAGTTGAGTAGTACACTACAGTTGATTACAGCATAGTACAGTACAGTTGAGTAGTACACTACAGTTGATTACTGCATAGTACTGCCTAGTCGAGTACATTGAGTAAGGAAGGGAAGAGACCATGTCACATGGCCTGTTGAAGTCAGACAACGTGTTCCTCTGTAGCTCAGGCCAAGCTCGCTGTCGTGATGATGTGATCCGTGTTAGATTCTGGGGATCCGACTGTTTCTCCCTGTGTTTACCACTGGTTTCCATGATGACTGAGTGTCTGGCTGTTGGCCCAGGTGGACTGTTGTGGTTACGTTAGGAGGCGTGGTATGGTTTGCGTCCCTTTACATTTTTGGGGGGTACGTTTCATTCGTTGCTTGCTAAAGAGTCAGTGGTGACATCACCAATGATGACTTCAGCGTAGCGATGGAGGCCCACGCAGTCTGATTGGCTGAGGGCCAAAACCATTACATCATCACATCGCAACCTGGCCCCTTTTGTGGCGCATGTCTCTCCTTACGCTCAATCTATTACTTTCCCCCTCTCTTTTCTTCCCCTTATCTTTTCTTTCCTCCTTTCTTTTCTTTCCCCCTCTCTTTTCTTTCCTCCTTTCTTTTCTTTCCTCCTCTCTTTTCTTTCCCTTATCTTTTCTTTCCCCCTCTTTTCTTTCCTCCTCTCTTTTCTTTCCTCCTCTCTTTTCTTTCCCTTATCTTTTCTTTCCCCCTCTCTTTTCTTTCCCCCTCTCTTTTCTTTCCCCCTCTCTTTTCTTTCTCCCTTATCTTTTCTTTCCCCCTCTCTTTTCTTTCCCCTCTCTTTTCTTTCCCTTATCTTTTCTTTCCTCCTCTCTTTTCTTTCCCCCTCTCTTTTCTTTCCCCCTCTCTTTTCTTTCCCTTATCTTTTCTTTCCCCCTCTCTTTTCTTTCCCTTATCTTTTCTTTCCCCTCTCTTTTCTTTCCCCCTCTCTTTTCTTTCCCCCTCTCTTTTCTTTCCCCCTCTCTTTTCTTTCCCTTATCTTTTCTTTCCCCCTCTCTTTTCTTTCCCCTCTCTTTTCTTTCCCTTATCTTTTCTTTCCTCCTCTCTTTTCTTTCCCCCTCTCTTTTCTTTCCCCCTCTCTTTTCTTTCCCCCCCTCTTTTCTTTCCCCCTATCTTTTCTTTCCCCCTCTCTTTTCTTTCCCTTATCTTTTCTTTCCCCCTCTCTTTTCTTTCCCTTATCTTTTCTTTCCCCCTCTCTTTTCTTTCCCCCTCTCTTTTCTTTCCCTTATCTTTTCTTTCCCCCTCTCTTTTCTGTCCTCCTCTCTTTACTTTCCCCCTCTCTTTTCTTTCCCCCTCTCTTTTCTTTCCCTTATCTTTTCTTTCCCCCTCTCTTTTCTTTCCCCCTCTCTTTTC